>NC_056751.1:627907546-628207546 GCF_019279795.1 Protopterus annectens | reverse complement strand
TCTCGGCTCCAGCCCAGTTGGCTCTGGAGCCGATCTCCCATCCTGCTACATCGGTTCCTCCTCCAACAGCTCGGCCGTTGGAGTCGGTGCTGGTGGAACCAGTGGAGGCTATCGGGTCGGTTCCGACTCTAACTCCAACCCGTCCCTTGGGTCGGGTTCGCACGCTGGACCTCCTGTCGGCCCGGGAACGCTGGCCCGATCCTTTGGTTCCGAGCCTCCTCTCGGTGCATCGGCTGCAGGGGTTCCGACTGCTGTTGTGGTCTCGGGTTGAACCATCCCAGGACTCTGGGGGTCCAGCCTTCGAGGCCATGAGGAGTGCCTTGGCCAAATCCTCTGTGGCCACTTCTACCATTTCACCACCACCTTCCCTTGGCATGGAGACTGGCTTTGCAATCCCCTGTCTCACGACAGGGCCCCTGGGCCTGAGGTTACCCCCATTGGTTCCTTCTTCCTGGAGGTCCCTCCACGCTGGAGGAACCTCCCAGGAAGAAACAGTGTAAGAGGAAACACGTCGACTCCCCTGATGAGTCTCTCACCTCGGATACCGACCTTGATGCGGAGGGGTCCCCAAAGTCGTCCTCGGAAGATGTCTCCTTTGCGGACATCTTGGAGATCCTCAAGCAACGAGGCGACTGGCAGTCCAAACCCCCTTCTGCTGAGGAGTCTGTTTTCCTCAAGGCCTTCGGGGCTCAGCCCTCCGCCTCCTGGGTGTCTCCACCCTTTGATGAGCTTCTAGATTTGATCTCTCGAAGGGCGTGGGAACACCCTGATTCTGTTGAACCGGTGCCAGCTCGCCCCAATAAATTCCTCTCGGCTCCCCCGGATAAGGACTTTCTATCGAAGGGCGTGGCTGTAGATGCTATGGTGGTGGCATCTGCCACCAAACAAGATGTGGCAGAGGCTTCGACGTCCATCCTCCTAATAAAGAGTCTAGGAGCATGGATCGCGGCAAGCGCACCTTTTCAGCGGCCTTTACATTAAGGTCTCTGAATTACCTGACACATTTCACCAGACTACAGAGGGATCTGATCAAGGAGCTTTCGGATACCCTCTCTGGTAACTTACCTGAGCAGTTGACCCAGACGGTTAACTCCCAGTTGGCTACCCTGTCTTCATTATCTAACTCGTCCATGAGGCTCATTTCTTATGCGGCCGAAGGAGCGAGTAGAGCGGCTGGAACAGGTGTTGCTCTACGGAGACAAGCCTGGCTACGCCTGTGTCACTTTGCAGAGGCCTTTAAGTCTTCCTTTTACCGACGCCCCCTTTGATGGGTCCTCACTGTTTGGACCCAAGGTAAAGGACACATTGACTCCTGAACAGGAGGGTAAGACTTTAACTGCCGTGGAGCCGGTTTTCCACTCCCTTCAGACCTTATCCCAAGGCTCAAGAGGAGGGAAAATGTGGTTCCGTAAGTCTCAAAAGCCTTACTCGTCAGCAGCAGAGCGATTCCCCTTCTAGAGGCAGAGGAGGGAAATTTTTCAGGGAGACGCCGTCCCAGAGGCGGCGGAGGCCCCCGCAACACTGGAGACCGCGAGTCCTTTCATGGCTCCTCCTCCTTCCAGCATCCCTGAAGGAGTACCCGACTGTGCAGCTCCGGAGCCAGTCAGGGGTCGCTTTTCGAGACACCTAAAGGCCTGGGAAAATATTACTCAGGACCAATGGGTGCTTCAAATCATCGCCGGAGGTTACACCATTCCCTTTGCTCAACCCCCTCCACCAGTCCAAAGAATCCCGGACCCACCACCCAGTCAACGGGATCATGCAGCCAACGAAATTTCAAAGCTGCTTCAAAAAGGGGTCATCCAACCTGTCCCCGCAGACCAGGCCGGATCAGGGACTTACACAAGATTCTTTTTGGTGCCAAAAAAGACCGGGGACTGGAGACCCATTTTGGATCTCAGCAAACTAAACCGATTTGTGAAAAAGTCCAAATTCCGGATGGTCACTTTGCAATCCATTCTCCCGCTTTTGGAGAAAGGTGTTTGGATGTGCTCCATAGATCTCAAAGATGCCTACTATCACATTCTGATAGATCAGGCGTCAAGGAGACATTTACGCTTCAGCCTAGGAGACGGTCATTTCCAGTTCCGAGCACTGCCCTTTGGTCTCACCACAGCCCCCAGGGTGTTCACCAAATGTTTGGCGGTGGTGACTGCTCACCTGAGAAGTCTAGGATTCCAGGTGTTTCCATACCTAGACGACTGGCTCCTAACTGCCACCTCCAGGCATCTACTCTTGGAAAACCTAGCAGCCACCATCACACTAGGCAACTCCTTAGGAATCACCTTCAATTGGTCAAAATCTGTATTGCTGCCATCTCAGCGTATTCTGTTTATTGGTGCAGAAATAGACTCAAGGCAGATGCGAGTCTATCTCCTCGAAAGGATAGCGACGCTCCAGCTTCAGGTTCAGGCTCTGCTCCTCAAACGTCGTGCTCCAGCAAGAATGGTCCTACAGCTGTTGGGCTCCATGGCAGCCACCATTCTTCTGGTCCCCTTGGCAAGGTTGCACATGAGGATACTCCAGTGGCTCCTATCAGTCCAGTGGTCTTATCAAGACCTTCCCCTCAGTCACCACATACTGATCACAGACACATGCAAACAGGATCTTCGTTGGTGGCTTCTCTCCTCCAACCTGAATCTAGGGCAACCCTTCGTTCCCCCACTCCCCTCTGCCACATTGACTACGGACGCCTCCCAGACAGGGTGGGGGAGACATTATCTGGACAGGTCGGTCCAAGGCACGTGGCACTCCGATGAGAGTCTTCTCCACATCGATATCCTGGAGATGAGGGCGGTGCTTTTAGCGTTGCAAGCACTGCACGATCACCTCCCCCAGGGTACGATTGCCATTCAGTCCGACAACATGTCGGTAGTCTGGTACTTAAACAAGCAAGGATTGACCAGGTCCTACCCCCTTTGCAGAGAAGCCATGAAAGTATGGGATTGGGCGATTGCTACCAAGCGTTTCCTAGTGGCAACGCACATTCCGGGGAAATCCAACGTGATAGCCGACAGACTGAGCAGAACTATTCTCTCCCCTCACGAGTGGTCCTTGAACAACAGAGTGGTAGCGCAGATTTTCACGAGATGGGGAGTTCCTTGTTGCGATCTCTTCGCAAATCCCCTCAATGCGAAATGCCAGCACTTCTTCACTCTCACCCCAGTTCCGGGGGAGATCCCCAAGGACGCTCTAGTCCACGTTTGGCCCTCCGGTCTGCTATATGCCTTTCCACCGGTTCCCCTTCTCCCCAAGGTGATTCAGAAGGTGATATTAATCACCCATACTGGCCTCGACAAGTCTGGTTCCCCTTTCTTCACAGATATGCATTGGAGGGTCCTTGGTTCCTGGACCAAGTTCCGGACCTTTTGACGCATCAGTCAGGACAGCTCCATCAGTCCCTCCATTCATTGAAGTTGGCAGCCTGGCTACTCCTCTTCCAACCATAGTTAGGAGCCATTCTTTCGCCCCTGAAGTCATGCACATCTTGTCTTCGGCCCACAAGACTTCTACGAAAAAGATATATAACAATAAATGGAAGAGGTTTGCTATTTGGGCCCAACTCTGAGGATTAGACCCTATGACAGCCTCGGTATCAGAAGTACTGAAGTTTTTAGCTTCCCTATTCCACCAAGGTTGCTCAGTGTCTACCATCAAAGTACAATTGGCGGCTATTTCCAATTTTCATGAGAGTGTGGAACCTCCTTTAATGAGCAACAAGTTGTGTAAAGCCTTTATTAAAGGAGCTTGGCTTCTACGACCCCCTATATCTCAACCTGCACCTCCGTGGGACCTTAACGTAGTATTAGGTGCATTAACCTCATCCCCCTTTGAGCCGGCAGCAACCTGTGATCTAAAATTCCTTTCTTGGAAGACTGCCCTTCTAGTTGCTATTACTTCAGCCAGACGAGTTTCAGAACTTCAAGCCCTATGTGTTAAACCACCATACTTGGTATTTCACAAGGATAGAGTATCTCTTAGACCAAACCCATCTTTTATACCAAAGGTTTGTTCTAACTTTTGTTTACAACAATCACTAGAGCTACCGGTCTTCTTCCCCAAGTAGTCGAATAGAGCTGAATATACTTTTCACTGCTTGGATGTGCACAGACAGTTACGTTTCTATTTGGATAGGACACACAAAGCACGAAAATCAGATCAACTGTTTGTGTCCTTTTCGGATAATAGATTAGGCAAAGCCGTCACAAAAGTCACTATTGCCAAGTGGATCAGGGACTGTATCAGTCATATTTATCTCATCTCAAATAAGGAACTTATAGTTCCAGTGAAAGCTCATTCTACTAGGGCTATGGCCACTTCGGCAGCTTTTCATTCCAAGCTCTCTATTGGTGACATTTGTGCGGCTGCGTGGTCATCTTCACACACCTTTATTTCTCACTACAAATTAGATGTGGCATCCAGGGTCGAGCTTCCTTGGTTCCACAGTTCTCAGGAGTGTTTTCCAGTGAGCCACCCAGGAATTAGGTGCTAGGACGCTGTCCCATCTAGAGAATGTAGACAGATAGGATCACATTACATCTTTTAGTTATGTACTTACCATAACTTTAGATGTATGGGATCCATCTCGCCTACATTCCTAATAACCCACCCTCCTTCCCTGACTCGTAGACCAGGAGAGACCGGACGATCCGAAATTGAACTTCTTTCCTCTCTTGAAAGACCTGAGAATGTTATAACAATAGTATGTTTCTGTGAGCATGAGTGCGGACAAACAAGATCTGGGGAAGTGGTAGTGGTGCATCCTGGGATATGAGGTAACTCAGCCAATAAGAGACTGCGTTCTATTGTATAGCGGCCGAGTCGGAGCCGAGGATCGGGTCCGAACCCATCTGTAGAGAATGTAGGCGAGATGGATCCCATACATCTAAAGTTATGGTAAGTACATAACTAAAAGATTTCCTCTCTAAACCCCCTACCCGGGGGAGTCCCCCAGAGATTATCTAGTCCATGCTTGGCCTCCTGGTCTTCTGTATGCTTACCCTCCAGTACCTTTTATTTCGAGGTTTCTACAGAGAGCTTGCTGACTGGGGAGCAAAGTGATCCTCATTCCCCATTTTGGCCTCGCCAGATATGGTTTCCCTTCCTTTGGTCTCATCATCTTTGATCCCATTCAAGGTCTTATTTCACACCCATCGGGGATTCCTCATCTGAACCTGGACAGTTTGAAGCTCACGGTTTGGCTGCTCCAGATGTTCTTTGTGTTTCACTGTTGCAGTCATTACATTTGGGTAATCTGCCGACACCATTTTCTTTAGTCTTTCTTGCCGCGCGGTTCCCGAAGCAGAAGCATTTCTCAAGTGCCAGTTGGCCGACTACTGAAATATTCGAGTTTGAGTTTCAGAACCGAAGTATTCACTAAAGCTAAGTACGCCGTTCGGGAAACTTTTTCTTGCTTTTTACCAATGTCAGAAAAAGTCAATAATTGTATTACTTGTGGGAAGCAAACACCTCATAAGGATTTCCATTTATACTGTATTCTTTGCCTAGTCCCTGATCACAACGTGCCTGACTGTCGGTTTTGTGCTAGATTTAACCAATGCACTGTTAAGCATCGGTATATGTTTGCATCAAAGTATTTTGGAAACAGATTTAACTACCCAGAGATGTCATCGGATAGAAATCCGACTACCGGAGTACATAAAAAACGCAAAGAACAGGACAGAGAAATGCAGTCGGGATCCAAAACCGACGACGAAGCTTCTCCTAAGCCAGTCACCGGTTCGCCGGTACTCAGTGAGGTGCCTTCTCAGCCCCCGATACTCACTACCTTCGAGTCACAGGCCTCTACCGACACCCACGTAGAGTCTGGCAATGCCGCAAGATACTCAAGGTATTGGACCGACGGATGCATCTCCCTCGGATGGGTCTGGAGCCGCTGAGCAGGCACCGGCTTCTGAGGGGGTGTATTCACACCTCAACATTTGTACATCAAACCGACGACAGCTGCAAAACCAAAGACAAAAGCAACTTCTAAAACTAAAAAAACGACACATGAGCCACGTGCACAGGCCTCTCTGCCTAAAAAACAGATGATCAAAATGGCTGAAGACCTTATTACCTTGATCAGGGGTACCCATCCCCCTTCAGATAAGAGGCCTAGGCAAGACACTGATTATGAATCTTCAGGTTGGATTTCTGTTACTTCTGATTCCTCTTCTGATCAGGAATTATCTGTACCTCCCTATGAGGATTCTGATCCTGAGGAGTCTATTCCATCTGCATCTCCTCCTGAGGATTATTCATTTGGAGAAACCTTGCATACTTTGAGGGAACATTTTCACTGGGAGAGTCAAGACTTCTCAGAATCAAAAAAGAGGCTCAGGGAGTTCCTCCTTCTCCCTCAGCACAAACCTTTAGCCATTCCCCCTGTTTTAGACATTGTAGATTATGTGTTTTCGGAGTCGAGCTTGACCCCGTACTCTTTTCCTCCGGCTCCCAGTAAGCCTGACAGATATTATAGGGTCCCTGACTCACATAAATTCTTATTTAGAAACCCTGCTGCTGATCCTGAAACTATTTCACAGGGTCCAAAGGGAGTTAAGGCCTCAACAGCAAAAAATCCTACCCCCTCTGACAGAGATTCAAGGGCACTGTACAGATGGGGAAAAAAGGTTTATACATCTGTTACCTTGCCAATCACGTCCTTAAACTGTCAATTTCATATGCTTAAGTACCAACATGTTATGGGATTGCTGAAACAGAAAATGGTGTTTATTTCAGAATGTGCAGAAAATAAAGAATTGCAGGAATTATTGCATGCAGCTGAGCAAGTTGGAAAGCATACTTTGCAATGTGGTTTTGATTCTTTAGAGGCCTCCTGCAGGGCCGCAGTTACTGAATCTGTGATTAGGAGGCATGCCTGGTTAAAGGAACTAAATTTGCCTGATCATGTTAAAGCTAAATTGCTAGATGCACCTTTACAGCATGATTCTCTGTTTGGTATTAAGGCAGAAGAGGTTTTAAAGAAAATGGAGTGCAAAGCTAAGTCTATGCAAACTGTTAAAGACGTCTTACAAGTGCAGCCACCAGGATTCAGCAGACACTGGCCTACAAAAAATTTGTCCTTTCCCGTGTCAGACAGAGCTCAAAGGGGCAAATCCAAGCGCCCTGAGGGTTCCAGATACCAGGCACAAGATTCATACAGGTCAAAGCAATGGGGCGCATCCACCTCCAAATCTGGAGGAGATAAAGCGCAAACCTACAGAAAGCAATCCCAATGACTTCCTTCTGCCTACACCAAGCACTTATCTTTTGGCAGCACCCATAGGGGAAAATTAGCACTTTTTGCTCAAAATTGGCAGTTGTTAACCCAGGACAAGTGAGTACTAAACGTCATATCACAGGGATACAGATTCCATTTCCACACTCTGCCAATGGCAGATGGTTGACCAGATCTGCCAAAAAATCAATGGGCAGAGGCAGAGAAACAGGTTACGTCCCTCATGGATATGGGGGCCATTCAGACAGTACCAGAACAGTAAAATGGACAGGGTTTTTACGCAAGACTGTTATTGGTACCCAGAAAGGACAAGGCCTGGCGGCCAATACTGGATTTATCGATTCTGAACACATTCCTGGACATTCCAAAATTCAAAATGCTGACTTTGCATCAGCTTCTGCCCATGCTGGGCAAGAATGCTTGGCTGGTGACTTTAGACCTAAAAGAGGCATACCTGCACGTCCCAATAAGACAGTCATGCAGAAGATACCTCATATTCAAGGCTGGCTTTATGCATTACCAATTCTCTGCACTGCCCTTTGGCTTATCTACTGCACCCAGGGTCTTTACAAAATGCCTGGCACCAGTAATTGGTTTTTACAGACAAAGACGTATACAAATATATCCTTACTTGGATGACTCTCTCATTCATGCAGAGAACAAGGACACTCTACTTTGACACCTGGCATTTGTGAAAAGGCTTCTAACCTGCCTAGGGTACACAAGAAACGAAAAGAAATCACAACTGGTACCCTCTCAAAAGATAACATTCCTGGTTGCAAGCTTGAATACAACTGTCCAGACGGCTTACTTCACGCCAGACAAACAAAGGTAACTGACTACTTACTTCAAACTGATGGCAACAAAAACCCAGTCTTCTGCAAGACAAATTCTGCAGGCTCTGGGATTCATGGCATCCTGCATCCTACTAATTCCATATGCAAGATTGCATATGAGGAAACTTCAGTGGTACCTAAAGAGTTTATGGAATCAACATGCACACAGTCTGGAAACAATGATTTTTCTCATTCCCAACAGGAGTTTCTATGGTGGGCAAAGGCCTGTCACCAAAACATGGGACGGCCCTTCACTCTACCCCCTGCCATCCAAACTTTAACAACAGATGCATCAGATTATGCCTGGGGGGCCCACATGGCAGGCAGATGCATTCAGGGCATATGGGCACCAAAACAAATGCATCTACATATCAACCAGAAAGAGATGCTAGCTGTTCAAAATGCCCTTACAGCCTTCAAGGACTTACTTCATCCAGGACAACTACTGACAGACGGACAACACCGTAGTCATGTGGTATATAAATAAGAAAGGGGGCACACACTCGTACCCCCTTTGCAGATTAGCCATGGGCACTGTGGGACACAGCTTTGACCTACCAAATACACCTTCAAGCTCACTTCCTGCCAGGAAACCAAAACACAGATTTAAGATTTAGATTTTCAGATTTAGGCAGATGATTTAAGCAGAAACCTTATGGATCCTCACGAGTGGAAACTAAATCCACAAGTCTTCAGCATGATAACAGAGAAATGGGGGAGTCCAGACATAGATCTATTTGCCTCTCCTCAAAATTATCAATTGAAATGATTCTGCACAAGGACTTGTCACAGGCAAGCATGGAAAGTGGATGCCCTATCCTTCAGCTGGAAAAACTTATCGGTTTACATCTTTCCTCCTCTGCCTCTTCTGTCCAAGGTCCTCCTAAAAGTCAGACAAGAGAAGCCAAAGATATTATTAATTGCCCCGGACTGGCCCCGCCAATACTGGTACCCAATCCTAAGGAACTTGTCTCAATACCCAGGTTGGACCTTGCCTCAAAGACCACAACTACTGTCCCAGCAAAACAATCAGATCCTGCACAATCAACTACAGACTCTGAATCTGGCAGCATGGCTAATCATGTAATCATACAAACGACACCTCTCAGTAAAGCTGTGATGGATGTCATTTTGGAAGCCAGAAGGACTAGTACTAGAAAATCTTATGCTGACAAATGGAAGAGATTCTGTGCTTGGAATCAAGCACAAGGAACTGATACAGCAGAACCACATATTCCTCAGATATTACAATACTTAACTGAGATGCTTGACAAAGGCCTATCTTTCTCATCAATTAAAATCCATGCCTTTGCCATTTCGGCTCATTACAATACTGAGCCACCACTCTTTTCACTTCCTTTACTAAAGCAGTATCTTAGAGGAGCCAAAAATTTAAGGCCTCCTAGAAGAGCACCATTACCTGCATGGGACCTCAATTATGTGTTGGAAAAGCTCACCCTGCCTCCATTTGAACCAGCTGCTACCACTGATGTAAAGTTCTTATCTTGGAAGACAGCTCTGCTACTAGCTATTACTTCAGCAAGAAGAGTTTCAGAGCTACAGGCTCTCATGGCTGTAGAACCTTTTATCGTATTTTACCCAGGCAGGTTGTCTCTGAGGACAAATCCTACTTTTATGCCTAAGGTGGTTTCCAGTGTGGCTCTTAACCAAACAATTCATCTGCCAACTTTTTATCCAAATCCACAGAACAAATGGGAGAGAATTCTGCACTCCTTGGACGTACACAGACAGCTAAGATTCTACTTGAGCAGGACTAAAGCTCTAAGAAAAACTGAGCAATTACTAGTGTCATATGCTGCAGGCTCAGAAGGAAAGGCTATTTCAAAGCAGGCAATTTCAAAGTGGATAAGCCACTGCATCCGTTTCTGCTACTTACACCATGGTAAACCTGTGCCCAAGGGCATTAGTTCTCATTACACCAGAGCTGCAGCTACTTCAGCAGCCTTTCTCAGAGGAGTACCAACCAAAGACATTCTAGAGGCTGCTACTTCGAGTTCTGTTCGCACTTTTACAAAGCATTACCATTTGCCTCTCTACTCTAAGTCCAGGGGAGGCTTTGCCACTGCAGTGCTGCAGGGCCTTATAGCCGCACCTAATGCTGTTTAGCTCCAGCCTCCCAACCATAGCTTTGGGATTCTACCCAAATGTAATGACTGCAACAGTGAAACACAAAGAACATAGTACAGTTGTGTACACTTACCATAAATGTAGATGTTCGAGTGTATTCACTGTTGCAGTCCAAGTTACCCTCCCGCTATCCCCCTGTCATTCTAAAGTTTATCTTTCTTTCCCTGTCTTCTACAACCTATGTGGTGTATTTGCTTGTAGATGAAGGTAAAGTTTATATTGATGCATGTATTTTATATATATATATATATATATATATATATATATATATATATATATATATATATATATATATATATATATATATATGTATGTATGTATATATAAAATATTGCTAACTTTTTGGGGGCACCTGACATCGGGGGCAAGAAAAACTAAAGAAAATGGCGTCTGTTGCATGTTTTATACCTCTGACGACCTGACGTCATGGAAGAAAAGACAGCAACCGATGCAGGACCCAAGACTTTGGAATCCAGGCCGATTGAATGCAACCTGCCAGCAGATTACCCAAATGTAATGACTGCAACAGTGAATACACTCAAACATCTACATTTATGGTTAGTGTACACAACTGTACTTTCCCATGATTGCTAGGACTCCTGGATTATCCTCTTCAGTCAGGTCTATTCTGGTCGCAGCTCATAAGTCTTCCACCAGGAAGATTTACCGCAGCAAATAGAAATGTTTTTCCTTTTGGGCTTCTCAAAGGAGTTGAGATCCTTTCACTGCTCCCTATTTCTGCCATTCTCGACTTCCTAGCCAATATTTTTCAACAAGGAGCAAGCTCTTCTACTATCAAAGTTCAATTAGCTGCCATCTCTCATTTTCACTTGGGTGAGAATTCTGCCTCCCTGGCCTCTTCCAGACTATGTTCCTCTATGGAACCTTACTATGGTTCTTCAAGTGTTGGTTGCTCCAATTTTTGAACCTGCTGCAACCACAGATCTTAAGTTCTTGTCTTGGAAAACACCGTTCATGGTAGCTATTTATTTACACAGGACTAAAAACTTTCATAAGTCTGATCAATTGTTTGTGTCCTTCTCCAAACTCTTTTTGGGTAAACCTATCTCCAAGGTCACGATTGCTAGGTGGATTTCCTTGTGCATCCTTCTGGTCTATAAGGATAAAGGTTTGTCTCTTCCGGGTCAGGTGAAAGCTCATTCCACTAGGTCAATGGCTACTTCTGTGGCCTTTTGGTCTAGAGTTTCATTGGACGACATTTGTTCTGCAGCTACGTGGTCCTCATCTCATACTTTTATTTCTCGCTACAAACTGGATTTGACTTCTAGAAGGAGAGCATCCTTTGGATCCGCGGTGCTGCGGAATATCCTTCCATGAGGGCCGCCTAGGAGTTTAGTAGCTGGGGACTCTGTCCCACAGGTTGAAGACCAAATGAAGTAAACTACTTCAGATAAAGAAGTTATGTACTCACCATAACGTTCCATATGAGTAGTTCTACTTCATTTGCCTTCAACCGTCCCTCCCTCCTTCCCCCTGACATTATCATATGAACAGCCTGTTGGCTGCGGTTTTAGGTCATAAAGTATTCTTCAGGTCGGGTTCTCAGTATAAGGGTCAGCAAACTCGATCTGGAGGTTGGAAGGTAGTGGAGGTGTATTATGGGTAAGGGAAGAAGCTTGGAGCTCGAAGCAGATGCTAGTGAATTTGCCGGCTCGGATCCGATAAGATCCGGCACCCACAGGTTGAAGACGCCCGATTTCTTAATTGTTAGTACTGCTTTCACTTGTGAAATTTTGTCCATTTTCCAGTTCCAGACTGTTAACATTTTTTGGCCGCTAGCAGTACCAGTTCTATTAATACCGCAACATGTAAAGTGTCTTTAGTCCCTGCATACCAATTCAGTAGCAAGTGCTTCTTCCTGAAGAAGCGATATTTCATTTTAGATTTTCTCCATTAGTTCTTGTAGGTCTGTTTTGAAGGTATTCAGTTATACAAGACCAAAATACATGTTCCCAGTCAACTTTTTGATCTTTCCCACATATCCAACAATTTTGACTGACAGTGGGGGGCATTTTATGTACTTTATCAGGTTTATAAAAATATTTATGTAAGCACTTCCAGTTAAATTTAGAAATTTTCTAGATCCAGTCAAGTGATTAGGAATTAATGAACCCTCCATTCTTTCCGATATTGGCTGCTCAGTTATCCTTTTCAAGTCTATAACCCTTTCAAGTCTATTTAACGTTGTCTTAGTGCTTGCTTTGACTACTACTCTGTAAGCCTTTATTTTGCTTAATTATGTTTTGTGGTGTACATTTTCAGTTAAAACTTCTATTTGTAATTGAATTAACTCTGATATTTATTTCAAGCTCTTTTGAATTTTTTTCATAGTTGCTTCTAAAGTGTTAAATAGTAAGAACCTGGTTTTCTTGCAGGTAAGTTTTTCTTTAGCTTGTGACCTCAGTATGCTGTGTTCCTGTGTCATTTGCTGCCAGTACACTGGCATGCTGTCTCTTTCCCAAAGATCATGTGCTTTGTAATAAACTGAATACAGCATTTGTATTTGTTTACACAACTGAGACAAGTATCTGGTTGTCAGTGACTGTTGTAATTCTGTTTTCACATAAAATAGTGATTTTATGTGAAAATAGGGCAGCCAAAAAATGAGCCGTCACAGCCAGTGCTGTTGTCTAGCTGAATGTTTGGCTGTTATGGGTGTTCCTGTGTTAAGTGTAGTCAGGGTAGAAGCTTTTCTATCTTAGCTTCTTTCTATCCATTTAGTTAAAAAAAAAAAAAAAAAAAATCTGGTATTCTTGTATTTCGGTTGCTGGCAGCAGTTCCTCATACGCATTATCTGTTATGGCAGGGGAAATGGGTATGTCCCCCCTTTTTTAAACATTTAAGGTTATGGACTCTGGCAAGAACAATAATGACTGAACTTGCACTCAAGACAATAATAAGTGATGATCGCAGCTGTACAGCTTTGTGTATTAATTAAATATTGCTGATTTCCAGATGACCAGTCTCTGTCTTTGTGACTGATATTACTTTTTTTCCCCCTCCCATGTGACTGGATTGCTGGAATGCATCGTCGGCCCCAACCTGATGTCTGTGCCACATGTGATGATGTGGGACCACTCAAGCATGCAAGCACCATTCTAAAGTCATGCGAGAAAATTTGTGCAATTAAAAAATTAAAATTTTAAAGTGGCTTCAGGAGATTACACTAGCTAAATCCCCTGGTTAGCATTAATGTTGCATCATCTTTAGTACCAGACTTGAATAATTGTGTTACTCTTACTTTTTGCCCTTACCTATATTGAAATTCTCCTTCCCATCCTGGAAAAACCTCAAGCTTTAAAACTTTCCTGACTGTTCTTAAGATACCATTCAGAAATACCCTTTCTTCTTGTCTGGTCACCATCTGAGCCCACACATTTAACCTGTTACTTGGTTTTCTCCAACTTGGGTGAAGGCTGACTGTTTCTTTTTAGTGTTGTATTTCTTCTGCTTTTCCAGGTAGACCAGTTTCAGTGGAGTTGCTTTATGATTCATTAAATCTGTAATAACCAGTTCTGTTGGCATGCTTATTTTTCCGAACCAACTCTGGGTTTCTGTCTTCCCAGATAAAGCTAATAATTTTTCAGTTTTTCGTATCTGAAAAACCTGGTTCAAGGTCACATAGGGAGTCCTGACCCACATAAAGAATCTTGAGATTCTGTAAACATTTTTCATACCTGTACCTTGCCATCAAGGTCTAAAGAAAGCATTTTCTGTTTCTTCCATTCAGTACTTTTATCTTCCTTCACCTCATTCCGTGATTCTTGTTGGGGCCAGACTGACTTCCTTGGTTAACCAAATCACACATACTTTGTTATGATTCAAAAAATGTGGGCAATTTTGAACTAAGGTAAATGACAGAGCATAGTGTGTTGTGATGGCTTTTGTTTTATTTTTATTTATTGTATATCCTGAAGTTTTTGCATAGTTACTTGGAAACGATTTGGCAAACATTTATCTGGGTCAGTTAAATTCACAATTTTGTAATCGGTAAAAGGGACTCGTTCCTGAATATTGTTCAACAGATATCCATGAATACCCTCTTGTCTAATTTTCTGAACCCTCAATTCAAAGTGGAATGCACATAGCAATGGAGGCAGAGGGCATTCTTGGCTTGTTCCTGTTTCTAACCAAAGACTGTGAGAGGTAAGCACCCACCTTCAACATGATCTACAAATTATGATTTATTTGCTTCAGTAAATCAACCAGTCCCTTATTTAGTCCAAGTTTATTTGAAAATATTTTTATTCATTTTGAAAAAGAATTTAGTCCAAGTTTAGAAGTAATGGTACACAAAAAGTCACACTGTACCCTTTTGAAGACCTTTTATGCATCCAAGCTAGCAATAACAGGAGGATACCTTTCTTTTCAGCCTCTTCCTGTGTCACATTCATTTTGAATGTGTCATATGTCTGTTTACCCTGACACAGATCCATTTTAATCAGAATTAATTAATTTAGGTGCATCCCTTGCCAACCTGTGTGCTAATGTGGAGAGAGAAAAAATTGTAATAGTTGAGAATTGAGATAGTCTGTAGGAAGCAATTAATAGAGTTGATTTTTATGTGGGAGGAGAAGAGGGCAAGAGTCAAGTAGGATATATTTATCCTTCCAGTAGAATAAGATAGTTTGGGGTTACTTGATTTGAACGGGTATTTCAGGGCTACACAGTTAAGGCTCCTATACATAGCACAAACAGAAAGCTACCATTCAAAGTGGAAAGGGATAATGATGAAATGGGAGGAAACTCAAGAAATAAGGATGCAGATCCTCAAAGAGAATAACAGTTACCCTATAGAATATATTCTTAAAGTAACAAAGTATTCTAAAAACTAAGCCAGCATGGGAATGGAGAAAAATTCTGCTGATAGGGCTGACTGCAATTAGGAGTACAGAGAACAGGCAAAAAGGGTCTGGAATTTACTGAAGAAAACTGGCAAAGAAACCAAAGTACTGGGAGTAAGTAAATAGAAAGAGGAAGGCTAGATACTGTCTTCCCAATCAAGGACTGATATCCGAGTGTAGACAAACAGAAAGGAATAGGGGCATCCCAAGAGAAACACCAGCACTGGTAGAGTTTTCAGTTGAATCTCAAACAGCGGCTGCTGTTAAAAAGAGATAATTAAAAAGCATATAACATATTACATGATAACTATGAACCAATCAGAGGAGGTTAGAAAGGATTGGGAAGAGAGCAAGATTGGATAAGCAAATCACAAAGAAACAATGGGAAGATGTATATGTAGGCCCCCCAAATATGCAACAAAGTCGAGAATATTTAGGATTTTTTCTTGAAAGTGTTTGCATAGGTATATTTATACCTCAAGCAGACTCCAAAGAAATTTTCCTCAACTAGATTGCAAATATTGGAGGTATGATGGGGAGGAAAGAGGTAATTGGGTACATATTTTTCGGGGGGTATAATGAGTTGGCAGACTTTAAAATTTTCCTGCAGTCTACCCTATCAGAAGAACTGTATAAGCAAATTGGTATAACTAAAGAAATTATTTTTTTGAGCTGTGATACAGAATCAGAATTGCCAAGACATAGTAAGGCCTTGCTGACAAATTCTGGTAGCTGCAAAAAAAAAAGCAATTGCTAGAAAATGGAAATCAAAGTCTAAACCAACTATACTAGAAGTAATGACTATAGTAACAATGAGAAAAGAACTGGAAGTGGGATGTGTAGAAAAGAGTAGGACAAATTACATAGAAAAAATGTGAATTGTGAGAATAATACATGCAGAATAATGTTTTGGAGGAGGAATGATGATTAAGGGGGAATGCAGGACTTGAATGAGCTGTCTAATGTTTGATTGATAATGACTGTATAGAAGATTATATGTGATGTATAATGGTTGCAGCTGAATGTCAGTATAGTTTACTTTTATTTATATAAAAGTATGATTGCCCATATCTTAAGTGAAAATTCAATAAAGATGCTTTTTTGTTTAAAACAAATCTGTAAAAAACAGCATTGGCTGGATCTTTCCTTTCCTTTAAAATAGCACTTAAAACTACTTTCTTCATGGGATTTACTTCTCTGTCATTACTTTATTATACAATACCTGCCAGTTTTTTATAAGCCCCCCCCCCCAACCTCTGTTGGGATAGTTATTATCCTGGTGATTTATTCATGCCTGTTTTGCTAAATGAATTTTTATTTCCTTCCATTGTTATAAGTTCTGTCAAGGCCTCTTCTGTTCCTATATCCCGTTTTGGCAAGTCCAACCAAGTCAGGAACTTCTCTGCCTCTTCCTTCCAGTCTTTTCCAATCATTTGCCCACTGTATATATCCTTGTAATAAGTCTTCAAGTAGCTGTTATTGAACCAGGTTCACTGTATGTGTATCCTGTCTAAATATCTTTCAGTTTCCAAATTTGCCATTCTACTTTGAGATGCCTTACTTTTCTTGATAATACTTTCTGCATTTTATCCGTGTTTCCAGTATATAAAATTGATGCAGTCTTGTCCTTTCGTAAATTAAGGTGTTCCCCTATTTTGCTCTTTAAAAAGACCTTTTTCTTTTTGTTTTGCTGAGAATTGTTCTTTGGATTTAATTCCTTCAGCGCTTCCAGGCATCTCTGTAGTAACTTCCCAAGTCATTGCTATACTCTTCTCTCTTTAGCTATTTTTTTCCTGTCTTGAATCTTTTTCCCTATTAAGTTAAGTGGTGTCTATTTGCACCACTGTCTACACCCTGTTTTTCTATTATTAGCTAATTCCATGCTGCCATTGCGTTGTCTTCTGAAAACTTAATCGCTCATTTAGATTTTTTCATTTCAGCCCTCCTAATCTTAGGTGGTAGGTAAGCCATATTAGCTAGACTTATTCTACTACCCTGCCAATAACCATTTATTATAATGTGCCATCACAGTGGTTCTTTTTGTTCCTTCATCTGCCATTAAGTTGCACTCTTTTTCTATAGAAATTGGTATTCTGCTGTTCCCTGCACTCCCATATTCTGCAGTGTAGCCATAGTTATCAGTTGCAGGTGTCTGTGTTTTCCCATGTGAGTTTGTTAATATTTCTGACTTGCCAAGTCTACTTCATCAGTATTCTGTCTATATTATCCTTTGTACTCCCAGTGTATTATTTTCAGTCCCATAACAATTGTTTGTGTCTTTCGGCTTTTCCCGGTTAGGGGTCGCCACAGCGGAACTCCGGTCCGCTGATGATTGGTAGTGGATTTTTACGTACCAGGTTACCAGCCCTGACGCACAACCTTTAACAAAGGCACGCCCCATTCACGTATGCCTCCACACAGAAGACGCTCTAGCTGAGAGTCGAACGGGACAATGTCTTGCTATGAGGCAACAACGCTACCGCCGCACCACCACCGCAGTCTTTTCAGTCCCATAACAATAAAGCACAATATTCCTTTACACCAGAACCCTCCAGGTTGAGACATTTTCCTCCCTGTCTCTGAAACTTCACTATACATGCAGCCTTGCATTAACATATTTTCAGTTTTATAACATCAGTCTCCAGTGAATATCCTGACTTGCCCAATGTACTGTCACTTTTAGTTTCTGCCTCTTTAACAACTATAAGAAAAACTTTTTTCTTTCAAAAGTCATGTAATCTCTCTTGAAAGTTGTAATTATTTTGTATATGTAAAATAAGACTTTTTAAAATGCCCATCATGAAACTATCTTCCATTTAGTTAATTGTACTTCCTCCCCTATATTTTTTCAGTAACCCATAAAAGACCAAAAATGATCATTCTTCTCCTCCTGTATATATGCTGTTGTTTAATCTCCCTTATTGAATTGCAGGTATCCTAACGTAATGTGTTTTCCCTTAAATAGGTCATCAGCTTCAGTTACCCAGTTTGTCTTATTAGCTGCAGACTTCAGTTGGCTGGACAGTCTTAGAAAACATTAATTGTAAGAATTCCATGAAATTTGTGATGCCTCAACTTTCCAATCATGTATTACCTCCCCCTATCTAAACACAGCCTTTTTTCAGAGCTGTTTGCCAAATCCAGTATTGTTGCCTTAAGTGTGCAGACAGCTCTAAAATGAGTTAACATAATCTTTATGTAATCTTTACAAAAAAAGGTTAAAATTCATGGCCTAACTAATTTTACACTTGAATAAAGCAAACTGTTTAACATGTTTAACCCATCCCCTGCCTTTCTCTTTAGTACTAACTTTTTATATTTTGTTTTTTATAGCTTCTTTTTACTTTTACAATATTCAGAGGCTTTATTATCTATGTAACTATTAAACGTTATTTATGTCCCTTGAGTGATCCTGAGCTGGAATCCTCACACCTTTTAAAGTTTCATTGATCTTACTGTTGGCTTGCTTTCTTTTCCATCCTTTGGAGCAGTAGGAACGGCTTAATGGAGAACCTGTCCATTTTGACACTTTGTTTTTTTTTTTATTGCTCTTATACTGAGGTCTGTGTTTCAGTTTGCTAAGTAAATTGTAAAAAGTCATCCGTAAAGGCATATTCTTGTTTAGGATCCAGTAAAGTGCTGACACCAGAGCTAAGAGAGGTATTTAAAGCAGTTGGATAGATATGTTTAAAATGCACCTGTGCATCCCTGTAGAGCTTCAGTACTTGTATGAGTTTATTTCTTCTCACTGCTGTTACTGGACAAAAGTCAGTTTTCACATAAATGAATGACTCTCCTACTTGTATGGTCTTTTCTTTTCTTTTTTGTAATCATGACGTTGTTTATAGCATTTCTTTAAGATAGATATTGTGGCATTTAACTGCCATTGGTCTGGGCATTCTAATTTTAATTTTCGCAGCTGTACAGGCTGTTTGCTCTGAGCAGTAAAATTTCAGCCTCCAAAACTTCTGTCCATGTGCTTGTTTCTTTATAAAAGCCTTGAAGTGTTTTCCATCCTGCCCCTTTGGCACATTTGTAAATCTAAGTGTTTTTTTTTTTCTTCTGGCTCTGTCTTTTAAATCTGCAAGTTCATTAATTTTCTCCTGCATTGCTTCCATTTCAGTCAGTTCATATTTGCTAGTTTGTTGAAACTTCCATAGTTCGGTACTATCCACATTGTATCTTTTAAGGGCATCTTCATTCTCTTTAGACTTTTGTCATCAGTGTTGCATTCAATTTCATTATTTCCTTGTACATTTTATCTGTTTTCCCATTCATTTTAGCCATTTCTTTGTTTTCTGAAATCTCTCACTGCTACTTCAGTTGGTCCAATTCATGAACAAAGGTGTTCAGCCAAATAAATCTTAATTTTTGTTCTGTTTGCAAATAATTTTTTTTATTACTTTTGCTCGCATTCAGACTTCAGTTTCCATTCAGTTATCTTTCTATTTTTAGCACATTTAGATGGTTTAATTACTTATACTCTGGTAAACCACATGGTCGAGCCAAGAGATTGCTCTATTCTAATCTATAGCAGAAGGGTGAGAACCTGCTGTTACCATTTATGTCATGAGGCTATGACTGTCGTTTGAGTGAGTCCTGTCACTTGTAATGCTGATGCAGTTCTGAGTGGGGGCGGATTTATTAGTAGAAGGATTAAGACGCATCTCCTTATAACCCAGTATTAGCCAATTGGTGAGTGGTCAAGAGAATATATGATGTTATGTTGTCCTACTCGCCTTCATTCTTTGCTGTTTGGGTTGGAACAGAGAATCGGTTCCAACTCCGCCTATATTAAAGCTCGAGAGCTTCTACTGGCTCGAGGCAGTACCCTATCCCATCATGCCTAGGGAAGAACCCCCGGATCTCATTTGCCGCTCAAGCAGATTGGGTAACTTCTGGCTGGCTCCAGGCTAAGTTTTTACATTGTTATTAATCTTAATATTTGTTAAAAATTTTTTGATAGTTAAATTCCTTAGGCTATCGTTAGTTGTTTGAGAGCTGTTTCTGTGTCTCTTTCTGCTTTATTGTTGTTGGTCGTCATTCCCTTTTCATCAAGCCTGTTATTGTTGTCGTAATTCCCTATCACTAAGCTCGTTTTAGTTAGAAAGCTTTCCCCCTCCTTTTAGGTATCCCGTTTTAGTTAGAGAGCTACTAGTGGCCTGTTTAACTTAGAGGGTTGCTCCCCTTCTTTTCCGTTTCTGTTTTTTCGTTCTTTGACCACGTGGAGAATCCATTTTAGTTAGAGGATTTCTCCCGCTTGTTTGTGTGTGTGGCTTGAACTAGTGACAGGACAAAGCGATATCCTGCTTAATCATTTTTCCTTATTTAAGTTTCCGTTGGTTGGAGCTTCTAGGTGAAGCTGTAGTGTGTATATGTCTATATATATATATATATATATATATATATATATATATATATATATATATATATAGTTTTTTTGGTGATCAGCCGAGTGTGCACCTTTTTTGGCTTGTTTTTTGCTTAGAATATCTTGTGAAGTAACAAGAGATGTAATGGGATCCTATCTCGCCTACATTCATAACTGATGGGTTCGGAGCTGACTCGGCCAACTAGTATACTAGAACGAAGTCTCTTATTGGCTGGGCTACCCTCTATCCCAGGTGCACCACACCTGCTTCCCCAGATCTCGTTTGCCGCTTTACAAGCTAGACGTGGTCTCGACTTGGCTGGAGCTAAGTGTATTTTTCTTATTGTTTCTGGTCTTTTGACCTGGGGTTTCCTCATAAATTCAATCAACAGCTGTTTTAACAGCTATTCTGTGTATTGTTTGAGTGTTATTGGCAGTTTTGTATCTGTTGGTATTTCGGGCAAGGCCCGTTTAAGTTAGAGGGCTTTTGCCCTTCTTAGTGGAGTGTGTGTGTTGTCTATTTTTACTCCTTTTCTTCTCCGGGTAAAGCCCGTTTAAGTTAGAGGGCTTTTGCCCGTTGTTGTGTTCCCTTTGTTGTTGTTCTCTCCTGTGAGGTAAACCTTGTGTTCAGAGGGCTCGCGCCCTTTTCTCGCGCTTTAACAGTTTTTGGTCAAGTACTGTTCTTTGTGTGGCAGTTAGATTGTTCACTAAAATGTCTAAAGAGCAGAAATCTGGGTTTAAAAAGTGCACTAGGTGCAATTATAAAATGTCTATCATGGATAGTCATGCCATTTGCTTGTATTGTTTAGGGCCAAAGCATTTGCAAGAGACATGTAGTGTGTGCCATGCCTTTTCCGCTAGGGTTCTTCAAGAACGTAAAAATAAATTAATCCTGAAGGGCCTTATTAAGCCCTCCTTTGAGGAAGCTTTGGCTTCATCTTCTGCTACTGCTTCTAAAAAGAAAAGGTTGTTGGCTCCGACCAGTCCGTCGGAGCCGACTACTAAGAAGCATAAGTCGACCTCTTCTTCCTCGCTCCACTGACTTCGGGCCGAGGGTGAAGGGTCTGCCTCGATGCCTCTTTCCTCGGCTCCATTAGTTTCGAGCCGCAGGTTGAGCATCGAGGCGAATCACCTCCCTCGGTTCCATTGGTCTCGGAGCCGATGGAGGTGTGCAGCTCAGACTCTTCCCCTCGGCTCCGGAAGCTCCTTGGCGATCCTTATTCATACTGTGTCGGAGCGGTGCCGATAGTGTTGGAGCCCTTCGAGCCGGTCCCCTACCTTGTCTGAGCCGAGAGAAGTCGTCGACCCCTTTCTACTTCCTCTAGATCCTCCAAATTATCTGATTCGGTTGGATAGAGTTATTCAGAGGCTTTTCCAGTCTCGGTTTTTACCAAAAATGGTCTCGGCTAAAGCCCATTTGGCCCCGAGCCAATCCCCCTCGAAGCTTGATTCCTCCTCCAACTTCCTCGGAGCCGTTGGAGTCGATGATGGTGGAGCAAGGCGGAGCCGTACAGTCGGAACCGAGACCCCTTCGGAGTTTATCGGTTCCGACCATTGTTCCTACCCTGTCCTCGGGTTCGGGTTCGGTGCGGGACTTCCTCAGCCGGGGCCGAGGGGAACATCTTGGAGCTAGGTGCCTCGGTGCCTAGTCTTCCCCTCAGAGCATCGGCTGCGGGGATTCCTAGTGCCGTCGTGGTCTCTCGGCCAGTGACCTCCATGGAGTCTGGAGGTCCTGCCTTTGAGGCCATGAGGAGCGCGCTGGCCATGTCCTTGCCGGCTCAGCAGGTTTCCATCTCACCGTCCCTAGACCTAGAAGACTGGTGCTTCTGGCGTACTGCAGTCCCATGACAGCCCTCCGCCTCCTGGGTGTCTCCGCCCTTCGATGAGTTACTTGATTTAATTTCTCGAAGGGTTTGGGAGCACCCTGACTCTATGGAACCAGTGCCTGCAAGACCCAACAAATTCCTTTCAGCTCCCCCTCAAAAGGAATTTTTAACGAAAGGAGTTCCTGTAGATGCGATGGTGGTGGCATCTGCCACACAGCAGGACGTGGCAGAGGCTTCAACGTCTATCCACCCTCCTAATAAGGATTCCAGGAGCATGGATAGGTACGGGAAGCATACCCTTTCTTCAGCGGCCTTTACCTTACGGTCGCTGAATTACCTGTCATTTTACTAGGCTCCAAAGGTTACTGCTAAGAATCCACTACCTTCCGAAAGTCAAGATCTAGAAAGGTGGGAAAAGGTATATACCTGCCACCTAGCCATGAGGGCCTTAAATTGTCAGTTTCATATGCTTAAATATCAGCAGTTTCTGTTATCACAATTAAGAAATAAAATGTCAACCTGAACAACCAGATTGAAGGAGTTGCAGGATATGATGCATAGTGCAGAACAAGTGGGTAAACACACCTTACAATGTGGCTATGATGCCTAGAGGCCTCAAGTAGAGCTGCTGTTACAGGATCAGTCATTGAGACATGCCTGGCTTAGGGAACAAATCTTGCCTGATCATGTGAAAGCTAAACTAGATGCTCCTTTACAAAAGGATGTGTTATTTGGTACTAATGCTGAGGAGATACTACGGAAAATGGAAGAAAAAGCCAAATCTGTGCAAACTGTCAAAGCCTTTCTACAGGTTCAACCACCACGTTTTAGCAGAAATTGGCCTTCTAAAAACTGGTCCTTTCCAGCCACGGACAAGCCCCAAAGAGGTAGATACAGGCGCACAAGGGGCAGAGGGCAATCACAAGGATCATATAGAGGCAGACAATGGCAAACTCCAGCACCAAGAGGTGGCGAAGACAGTGCACAACAATACAGGAAACAAACCCAATGACTTCCTGTTTTCCATGCCAAGCAAGTCTCAGCTGGCAGCACCCTTGGGAGGAAAACTGGCATTATTTACAAGAAATTGGCATATTGTCACAACAGACAAATGGATCCTGGACATTATAAACAGAGGCTACAGATTTCATTTTCACACTCTTCCAAAAATGAGAGGCATGCCAAACCTGCCACACAATCAAAGGGCAGAGGCACAACTACAAATTTCAAAGCTCATAGACATGAAAGCTATTCAAGAGGTACCTATTCACACAAGGTCAAGGTTTTTATTCCAGGCTATTTCTGGTACCAAGGAAAGGAACCGACTGGAGACCCATTTTGGACTTATCCATCCTAAACACATTCTTACTCGTACCAAAATTCAAGATGCTCACATTACAGCAGCTTCTTCCCATGCTGGGCAAGGAGTTTTGGCTGGTAACATTGGACCTCAAGGAGGCATACCTGCATGTCCCAATTGTGACAAAAGCTGCAGAAGATACCCTCAGATTTCTTGCAGGTTCAACCACCATCACCCCTGCATTGCCCTTGGTCATCTACTGCGCCCAGAGTATTCACGAAATGCCTTGGCATCAGTACCGCCTACTGCAGACTTCAAGGACACAAATTTACCCTTATTTGGACGACTGCCTGATCCGTTTTGACAAAGGCGATACTTCGAAATATCCTGGCTTTATGTAACACGTTTACTGCATTCTGGGATACACAATCAACAAAGAGAAATCCAGGCTAACACCATCTCAGAAAATAAATTTGGTGCCAACTCTGACATTGTAAACAATCTAGATGCAGCCCATCTTATGCCAGGAAAACAGGGCAACTAACTCAATACTTCAAAATACTAGCAAATTGTAACCAGGCTTACTGCAAGGAAAATCATGCAGGCTCTGGGCTTCATGGCATCTTGTATTCTTTTTAATCCCATGTGCAAAAGCGTATATGAGGAACTTCAACGGTACCTAAAAAAACCTATGGTCTCAACACAGCCACAGTTTGGAAACAATAATACCAATAATTCCATGTTTGCAAAAGGAATTTCTATGGTGGGCCCAAGCATGTCAAACAAACACAGGTCTCCCATTCTGCAAGCCTCAAGCAAATCAAGTCATCACAACAGACGCCTCAGATTACGCCTGGGGGGGGCGCACATGACAGACAGGTGCATTCAGGGCAAATGGTCCCAAAAGGAAAAGCACCTTCACATCAATCAAAAGAAATGCTAGCAGTGATAAATGCAATTACAGCTTTCAAGGACTTCCTGCATCCAGGACAATTATTGATAAGAACAGACAACACCACAGTAATGTGGTACATAAACAAACAAGGAGGAACACATTCATACCCCTGTGCAGACTAGCCATGACACTTTGGAACTTGGCTCTGGAATGGCAAATCGAACTTCAAGCACAGTACTTGCCAGGTTTGGAAAACACTGGCAGACAATCTAAGCAGAAATATGACAGATCCACACGAATGGAAGTTGCATCCTCAAGTGTTTACAAAGATAATCCAAGCTGGGAGGCCAGACATAGATCTCTTGCCTCCCACAGGAATCATCAATTGGAAAAGTTTTGTTCAAGGACCTTTCATCCAAAGGCCTGGAGAGTGGGCCCTTTCATTCAGTTGGACAGCATGGACAGTTTACGGTTTCCCACCTCTGTCTCCTCTGCCCAAGGTGCTCTTGAAAGCAAGAGCAGACAGACCAAGATGATACTGATTGCTCCAGACTGGCCAAGACAACACTGGTACCCACTCCTGAGGAGCCTAACACATACTCCACCCTGATCCCTACCTCTAATGCCTCTTCTGCTGACTCAACACAGCTACAAAACTCTTCACAGTCAGCTGAAAACACTCAATCTGCTGCATGGAAAATTCCTTAACACCACAACAGACTACTCCCAAAGAGGTGCAGGATGTCATTTTGGAGGCCAGAAGGCCATCTACTAGAAAGGCTTACTCCAAAAATGGAAACGGTTTTGCTCTTGGAATGAGAAAAAGGCCAGGACCCTAGAAAACTGAATTTGCCTCGGTATTACAGTATCTAGCTGAGCTGCTGAACAGTGGACTTTCATTTTCCTCCATAACATCCATGCCTCAGCCATTTCTGCAGAATTCAACACAGATCCACCCTTATTCTCTCACGCCCTCTTAAGACAGTTCCTCAGAGGGGCTAAGAATATAAGACCACCAAGGAAACAACCAATCCTGCCTGGGATCTTAATTACATTCTAGAAAAATTAACATTGCCTCCTTTGAACCAGCTGCCTCAACAGATTTGCAATATTTGTCCTGGAAAACAGCTTTCCTTCTGGCCATTACCTCAGCTCGTAGGGTTTTGGAACTACAAGCCGTCATGGCTGTGCAGCCCTTCTCATCTTCCATCAGGACAGGGTTTCCTTGAACCAACCCGTCATTTATGCCTAAAGGTATCCAGGGTAGCTTTAAATCAAGCCTACATACTACCTTTACCCCAATCCTCAAAAGGATGTACTCCTTACATCCATGAACTCGTTATTATTTGGCAGAACAAAGCCTTTAGGAATCAGCACTTTTGTGTCCCTTAGGAGCTTTCAAGTCTTCCTTCAGCGCCTTTGATGGGTCCTCTTTGTTTGGACCCAAGGTGAAGGACACACTGACTCGGTGCGAGCAGGAGGGCAAGACCTTGACTGCCGTTGGGGCCCGTTTTTCCGCTCCCTCTAGGCCTTACCCCAAGGCCCAGAGAGGAGGGAAAATGTGGTTCAGGAAAACTCAGAGGTCTTTCCCTACTCCACCCAGTGATCCCCCCTCTAGAGGCAGGGGGGGGGGAATTCGGGAAGACGCCGCCCCAGAGGTGGCAGAGGCCCCCGTAACTCTGGAGACCGCGATTCCTTTCGTGGTTCCTCCTACGCTCAACGTCCCTGAGTTGGTGCCCGACTGTGCAGCTCCGGAGCCAGTCGGGGGTCGTTTTGCGGAACACCCACAAGCTTGGGAAGCTATTACCAGCGACCAGTGGGTGCTCCGGATCATTCCCTTCATCAAGCCCCCCCTTCCCTTCAGGGAAATCCCGGACGTGCCACCCAGTCAGCGGGATCAAGCAGCAATAGAGGTTTCAAAGCTGCTAGAAAAAGGAGTCATCCAGCCTGTCCCCGCCGATCAGATCGGATCAGGAACTTACTCAAGACTATTTTTGGTGCCAAAAAAGACAGGGGACTTCAGGCCCATTTTGGACCTCAGTTCATTGAATCGCTTTGTGAAAAAGTCCAAATTCCGAATGGTCACTCTTCAGTCCATTCTCCCACTTTTGGAGAAGGATGTCTGGATGTGCTCCATAGATCTCAAGGACGCTTACTATCACATTCTGATAAGTCAAGAGTCCAGGAGTCATTTCGCTTCCCCCTGGGAGTCAGTCATTTCCAGTTCGAGCACTGCCCTTTGGTCTCACCACAGCCCCAGGGTGTTCACCCAGTGTTTGGCGGGGGGGACTGCTCCCCTGGGGAGGCTAGGAGTCCGAGTGTTTCCATATGTAGGCGACTGGGTCCTTACTGCCACCTCCAAGCATCTACTAAATTTAGTCTCATGGCCACAGTCAGCTTGGGCCATTTCCTAGGAATCACTTTCAACTGGGAAAATCTGTGCTACAGCCATCTCAGCGTATTACCTTTATAGGCAGAGTTAGACACAAGAAGGATGCGCCTTCTTACCGGCAGCAAGGATTCAGGTTTTGCAGAATCAAGTCATCCTGCCTCCCCTATCAAGAGCTCGGCCAATCTGATTCTACAGGTATTGGGCGATGGCATCAACTATTCTCCTAGTCCCCTTAGCCAGACTGCACATGCGGTGCTACAATGGCTACTTCGGTTCAATGGTCCTATCAGGAACTCCCTTGAACCACTTGGTTATGATTACGGAAAGTTGCCGTCGAGATCTGCGTTGGTGGCTCCTCTGATCCAATCTCGACCAGGCGACCTTTTATCCTTAATTCCCCGGTTGCCACTGTGACCACGGACGCCTGCCAGGTAGGGTGGGGGGGGTCATTATCTGGAGAGGTCTGTCCAAGGCACATGGCAACCCCAGGAACGCATTTACACATCAATATCCTGGAAATGAGGCGGTGCTACTGCTACTACAAGCTCTCCATCACGCTCTCCTGCAAGGTCTGATTGCTATCCTATCCGACAACATGTCGGTACTTTGGTATATAAACAAGCAAGGGGACCAGGTCTACCCACTGTGCAGAGAAGCCATGAGACTTTGGCACTGGGGGAGCTACCAACCGCTTCTAATGGCAATGCACATCCGGGAAATCCAATGTGATTGCGGACAGACTAAGCAGGACTATCCTGTTACCCCAGTGGTCCCTCAACCAAAAGTGGCTGCGAAAATCTTGCCAGCTGGGGTCTCCCTTGCTGCTTGTTTGCCAGCCCCCACAATGTGCAGAGAGTTCTTCACTCTGACTCCCTCTCAGGGACAGATTCCCAGGGCGCTCTAACCCACATTTGGCCCCGGTCTCCCTTATGCCTTCCTCCGGTTCCCTCCTGCGAGGGTGATACAGAAGGCAATTTACCTGGAGCGACATGATTTTGATTGCCCCACTGGCCTCGTCAGGTTTGGTTCCCCTTCCTTCAGGTATGCGGTGGAAGGTCCATGGTTTCTGGACCCGGTGCCAGACCTGTTGACTCATCAGTCAGGACAGTCTCACCCATCTCTCAGGTCCTTGAGGTTGGCTGCTTGGTTACTCCACTTCCATCCTTAGTCAGGGACAGTTTCCTCTCTTTCCCCAGCCTTAAATCCAATTACAGCTTTCAAGGACTTTGGACAAAAACGCCCCTTGTGAAAAAAGAACAATCTAAGCAGCATGACACTTTGGAACTTGGCTCTGGAATGGCAAATCGAACTTCAAGCACAGTAATTGCCAGGTTTGGAAAACACGCTGGCAGACAATCTAAGCAGAAATATGACAGATCCACACGAATGGAAGTTGCATCCTCAAGTGTTTACAAAGATAATCCAAGCGTGGGGGAGGCCAGACATAGATCTCTTCGCCTCCCACAGGAATCATCAGTTGGAAAAGTTTTGTTCAAGGACCTTTCATCCAAAGGCCTGGAGAGTGGACGCCCTTTCATTCAGTTGGACAGCATGGACAGTTTACGCTTTCCCACCTCTGCCTCTTCTGCCCAAGGTGCTCTTGAAAGCAAGAGCAGACAGACCGAAGATGATACTGATTGCTCCAGACTGGCCAAGACAACACTGGTACCCACTCCTGAGGAACCTAACACATACTCCACCCTGGTCCCTACCTCTAATGCCTCTTCTGCTGACTCAGCACAGCTACAAAACTCTTCACAGTCAGCTGAAAACACTCAATCTCGCTGCATGGAAAATTCCTTAACACCACAACAGACTGTACTCCCCAAAGAGGTGCAGGATGTCATTTTGGAGGCCAGAAGGCCATCTACTAGAAAGGCTTACTCCGCAAAATGGAAACGGTTTTGCTCTTGGAATGAGAAAAAAGGCCAGGACCCTAGAAAACTAAATTTGCCTCGGGTATTACAGTGTCTAGCTGAGCTGCTGAACAGTGGACTTTCATTTTCCTCCATAAAAATCTATGCCTCAGCCATTTCTGCAGAATTCAACACAGATCCACCCTTATTCTCTCACCCACTCTTAAGACAGTTCCTCAGAGGGGCTAAGAATATAAGACCACCAAGGAAACAACCAATTCCTGCCTGGGATCTTAATTACATTCTAGAAAAATTAACATTGCCTCCCTTTGAACCAGCTGCCTCAACAGATTTGCAATATTTGTCCTGGAAAACAGCTTTCCTCCTAGCCATTACCTCAGCTCGTAGGGTTTTGGAACTACAAGCCCTCATGGCTGTGCAGCCCTTTCTCATCTTCCATCAGGACAGGGTTTCCCTTCGAACCAACCCGTCATTTATGCCTAAAGTTGTATCCAGGGTAGCTTTAAATCAAGCCATACACTTACCTACCTTTTACCCCAATCCTCAAAACAAAGGGGAAAGGCTGCTACACTCCTTAGACATCCATAGACAGCTACGTTATTATTTGGACAGAACAAAGCCTTTCAGGAAATTCAGAACAACTTTTTGTGTCCTATGCTGTAGGAGCTCAAGAGAAGCCAGTTACCAAACAGACAATTTCAAAATGGATAGGCCACTGCATACGGTTTTGTTACTCCTATCATGGAAAATCTGTCCCTACAGGCATCAGATCCCACTCCACCAGGGCCACAGCTACCTCTACAGCCTTCCTCAGAGGAGTTCCTACCAAAGATATTTTGGAGGCAGCCACTTGGAGTTCTGTGCATACCTTCACAAAACACTACCACCTGCCTTTATATTCCAAAACTAGAGCAGGCTTTGCCACTGCTGTGTTGCAGGGCATTCTGGCTCATCCCAGTTCCACCTAGTGCCTACCACCCTGTGCGTAGCTTTGGGATTCTACCCATCTGTGATTACTGCAGCTGTATGCACGATGAACATAGTACAGTTTTGTACCTACCATAAATGTAGATGTTTGAGTGCTAATACAGCTGCAGTACAGTTTTCCCTCCCTCCTTCCCCTCTTGGTAAAGGCCTAGGGCCTAACCCCTCTTCATACAACCTGTTTGGGTTATCCTTCTGTGGTATATTTGCTTGCAACTACTGTTTTTTGATTATATTGCATTTCATGTATATAATTATAATTTATGTATTGCCTTCCTTTTGGGGGCACCTGACATCTGGGGCAAGAAAGACTGAAGAAAATGGCGTCGGCTGTGTCTTGTATACTCCTGCCTCACTGACATCAGGAAAGAAAGCGACAACAACCGACGTCGGACCTAGACTTTGGAATTCGGCCGACCGAGGACCCGCCTGACGGCAGAAAACCCATCTGTGATTACTGCAGCTGTATTAGCACTCGAACATCTACATTTATGGTAGGTACAAAACTGTACTTTATGTTGTCCTACTCGCCTTCATTCTTTGCTGTTTGGGTTGGAACAGAGAATCGGTTCCAACTCCGCCTATACTAAAGCTCGAGAACTTCTACTGACTCGAGGCAATACCCTATCCCATCATGCCTAGGGAAGAACCCCCGGATCTCATTTGCCGCTCAAGCAGATCGGTTAACTTCTGGCTGGCTCCAGGCTAAGTTTTTACATTGTTATTAATCTTAATATTTGTTAAAAATATTTTGATAGTTAAATTCCTTAGGCTATCGTTAGTTGTTTGAGAGCTGTTTCTGTGTCTCTTTCTGCTTTATTGTTGTTGGCCGTCATTCCCTTTTTATCAAGCCTGTTATTGTTGTCGTAATTCCCTATCACTAAGCTCGTTTTAGTTGGAAAGCTGTCCCCCTCCTTTTAGGTAGCCCGTTTTAGTTAGAGAGCTACTAGTGGCCTGTTTAACTTAGAGGGTTGCTCCCCTTCTTTTCCGTTTCTGTTTTTTCGTTCTTTGACCGCGTGGAGAATCCATTTTAGTTAGAGGATTTCTCCCGCTTGTTTGTGTGTGTGGCTTGAACTAGTGACAGGACAAAGCGATATCCTGCTTAATCATTTTTCCTTATTTAAGTTTCCGTTGGTTGGAGCTTCTAGGTGAAGCTGTAGTGTGTATATGTCTATATATATATATATATATATATATATATATATTGTTTTTTTGGTGATCAGCCGAGTGTGCACCTTTTTTGGCTTGTTTTTTGCTTAGAATATCTTGTGAAGTAACGAGAGTTTCAAAATATTTTGTTTGAGTTTTCAGTGCAAACATGTCTAAGGATCAAAAAGAACCCAAACAGTTTGAGTTCAAGAAATGTGACAAATGCTCTCAAAAAATGTCTGTTACTGATGGGCACACCAGTTATGTTTATTGCTTGGGTGCCCTACACTTGCAGGAATCTTGTGCCTTTTGCCATGCGTTCAGCAGTAGAGTCCTCCTTAAGGGCAAAAACAAATTTATTGTTAGATGTTTGCTTAAGGTTCCCTTTTCAGAGGCTTTGGAAGGACCTCAGACTTCAGAACATTCTTCAGGATCCCTTTCTTCCTCCTCAAAATCAGAGAAGTTGGGGAAAAGAGTCCTGGCTTCAGATCCGGCATCGGAGCTGCCTAAAAAAAAATTGACAGAATCACCAACTTCAGGACCAAGGACTCTTGGCTCCAAAAAGGCTACCTCTTCGGTTCCATCATTTGTAACAGAACCAACATAGTTTCAGGTTAGGAGACGATCCCCTGTGTTGGAACCGGTTACTCCAACCTTAAGATCTCCGCTCCTAGAAAGGGCGAGATCACCTTCATTGTCGTCCATTCCTCCAGGAGTCTGTCCAATGATGCCACAGAGCTGGTGGTGAAGAGACTACTTCATACACCGGCGCTGTCTAAAATCCTATCAACTTCGACCCAAAAGGTACCGGATCCGACAAAGGTAACACTTCCTTCTTCGATTCCTCTTCCAATCCGATCAGGAACATCAGAGCCAGCAGGCTCTGAGTAGTGGAAATGTTGGAACTGAGACCTCCAACAGGATTTTTGGTTCCTACACCTGCTCTGACTACCTCGGTTCCGTCAGAATCTGAGGAGCCTAGGAGCCGACGTTTTCCGGGAAGGGAGTCGGATCGGACAGCTGGCTGAGCTGATTCTCCTTCTCAGGGCTTCGGCGAGGTTGAGCTCGGCTCCTACATCAGCTTTGGAGCCAACCACTCTGCTTCACAGTTGGTCTTCCGAGTCTTCGGAACCAGGGACCTCCTCGAAGTGGAGTGAGGGGGCTTTTGAGCTGATGGAGACAGTGCTGTCACCACCAACAGCTCCACTCTCGGGTTTGAGTTCTCTTTCCCCAAAAGCGCCTCTGTCAGTCTCAGCACCATCGCTGTCCCCCAAGCGTAGAGACCCTAAGCCCCAGGACGTCCCGGCGGGAGAGTCTCTCTCCCGAAACTTCCCCAGAGTACCCCTTTGAGGAGGTCCCTTGGAAGAGATTGTGCAAGAAGAAGCACATAGACTCCCCGGATGAGTCCATCACCTCAGAGACGGACCCGGATGACTCGGAAGGGTCCCCAAGGTCCCCCTCTCAAGATGTCTCATTTGCAGACATCCTGGAGGTTCTTAAATAGAGGGGTGGCTGGAAGCCATCAATCTGACTGAGGGCGAGTTGGTGTACCTGGAAGCTTTTGGGTCTCCCCCTTCCACCTCTTGGGGTGACTCCACATTTCGATCAGCTCCTCTGGGTAGTCACTCGAAAGGGGTGGGGCTCTCCAGAGTCTGTGGAACCTGTTCCGAGGAGGCCATATAAGTTTATTACAGCACCTTCTGACAAGGAATTCCTAACAAAAGGTGTCCCGGTAGATGCTATGGTGGCGGCGGCCACCAAAAAGGAATTGTCTGAGACTTCCTCATCTGTCCAATCGCCGAATAAGGAATCTGGAATGATGGACAGATAAGGAAAGCATTTGTTTTCATAAGTAGCTGTCACCCTAAGGTCGCTGAATTATTTAACAGACTTTACCAGACTTCAGAGGGATCTCCTGAAGGAGTTGGGAGATGCTCTTCAAGGCTCTACAGCTGCAGAGGTTTCAGACAAAGTCCCCTCTCAGCTTGCTACTTTAAATTTGGTGTTCAACTCCTCCATGCGGCTTATCTCCTGTGCAGCTGATGGAAGCGAGTAGGGCACCGGATACAGGAATCTCTGTAAGGAGACATTCCTGGATGCGCTTATGCGAGTTTGCAGAACCCTTCAAGTAATCTTTTATCAACCCCCATTCGATGGCTCGTCCTTGTTCGGGCCGAAAGTGAAAGAGACTCTGACCAGCTGCGAACAAGAAGGAAAGACTCTGCCGTGGAAGTCCATTTCTCCCTCCCCAACAGGCCTTACCCCAAAGGCTGGGGGGGGGGGGGGGCATGGTTCCGTAAGTCCCAAAGAGCCTTTCCAGATGCACATGGTGTTCCTTCCCCCAGGGGCAGAGGGGGAAATAACAACAGAAGATGCCAACCTCGCGGCAAAGGGGGTCTGCAGAACCAGGGTGACAGGGATACATTTTTTGGTAGGCCCTTCCAGGACTCTTGAAAGGAGACCCGTCTGTCCACCTCTGGAGGCAGTCGGGGTTGCTTGTCATTGTACCCAAACGCCTGGCTAAATGTAACAAACAACAAATGGGTACAAGCGATCATATCCAGAGGTTATTACCTACCCTTTTCCTCTCCCCTTTCAAAAAAAAGATCATTCCCAAATGTTTCACCCACTCGGGGACCAGACAACCCTAGAAATCGAAAGGTTGCTGAAGAGTCATCCAAGACGTCCCTGCAGACCAAATTGGATCCGGAACTTACTCAAGGTTCTTTTTAGTTCCAAAAAAGACAGGGGACTGGAGGCTCATTTTGGATCTCAACACACTAAACAAATCGGTAAAGAAATCAAAGTTTCTTATGGTGACACTACAGTCAATACTCCCTTTTCTGGGGAAAGATAATTTTATGTGCTTGATAGACCTCCAGGATGCGTACTAACATATAAAGATGGACAGGCGATCCCGGAGTCACTTGCGCTTTCGGCTGGGAGCCAGTCACTACCAATTTCGAGCTCTGCCCTTTGGTTCTCACTACAGCCCCCAGAGTGTTCACCAAATGCATGGCAGTAGTCACAGCTCACTTGAGGCGTCTAGGATTCCAGGTGTTTCCATACTTGAACGACTGGCTCCTAACCGCCACCACCGAGCATCTACTAACCAGAGCAAAAGACACCACCATCCACCTTTGCTCTCAACTAGGCATTACAATAAATTTTGAAAAGTCTGCCTTATTGCTATCGCAGCCTATTTTATTTATAGGAGCAGACTTGGACACAAGGGATATGATGGCCAAACTTCCTCCTGACAGGATACGAACCCTACGTCAGCAAGTAGAAGATCTCCTGACATAAAAGAAAGTTCAAGCAAAGGTTATTTTAAAAGTCCTAGGTACCATGACGGCAGCAATAACTTTGGTACCTCTTGCACGCTTGCACATGAGAGTCCGTTAGTGGTTATTTTTCGCCCAATGGTCCATGCAGGAGTTACCCATGTCCCACAAGATCATCATAATGGATTCCTGCAAAAGGGACCTATGCTGGTGGCTTCACTCTACTCAGGTGGTTTTGGGCCGACCGTTCATTCCTCAGCAATCAATAGCCACAGTTACCACGGACTCTTCCCAGATAGGGTGGGGGGGGGGGGGAGACTGTCCAAGGATTCTGGCAAGAATATGAAAACCACTTGCATATCAATGTCCTAGAGATGAGAGCAGTGCTTTTTAGCATTGCAGGCATTCCAGGACTCCCTTCCACTAGGAGAGATTGCAATCCAGACAGACCATATGTCAGTCGTGTGGTACATAAACAAGGAGGAACCAGATCTTACCCACTATGTCGAGAGGCTCGGTGTGTGGCAGTGGGCAGTCTTTTCCCAATATTTTCTGATAGCAACGCATATCCCAGAGAAATCCACCATGCTAGCAGATAAGCAGAGCTATTTTAATGCCTCAAGAGTGGTCCGTAATACAACGGATTGCAAACCAGGTTTTTCGCAAGTGGGGCCAGCCTTGCTGCGACCTCTTTGCCATGTCCATGAATGCCAATGCAGCAGCTACTTTGCCCTGATCCCCACCTCCGGGAGAGTCATCAAGGGATGCACTCGTACACAATTGGCCCCGGGTCTTATTTTTGCTTTATCCTTGATCCCCAAAGTTCTACAGAAAGCCAACACATTGAGAAGCAGGTTGATGCTTATCGCCTCATACTGGCCTCGTCAGATTTGGTTCCCCTTCTTATGGCCCCATCTACATGAGGATCTGTGGATTCTGGACCCAGTCCCAGACCTCCTGACGCACCCGTCAGGGATATTCTGTCCCTCACTCAAAACTCTCAAACTGACAGCGTGGCTTCTCCACTTACAATTTTAGCCAGGCTTCCAGACTTGTCCTCCGATGTGAAACCTATTCTGATTTCATCCAATAAGACAAGAACTGGGAAGCTTTATGCAAGCAAATGGAAGGGGTTTTCCTGTTGGGCTCAAAACAATCACATTGATCCCTTCACGGCCCCTGTATCATCTATTTTGGACTTTTTAGAAAAACCTTTCAATGAGGGTGCAGCAGCAGTGACCATACGATTACAATTGGCTGTTATTTCTAACTATCACATTGGAGAAATGTGCTTCCAAATTATGTCCAATAGACTGTGCACGGCCTTTTTGAGGGGCACCTTTTTGTAAAGGCCCCCAGTGAAAGAACCACCAACTCCTTGGGATCTCAATTTGGTATTGTCCACTCTAATCCTTCCTCCTTATGAACGAACTTCATCTTGTCATCTGAAGTTCCCAATGTGGAAAACAGTATTTTTGGTGGCCATCACATCAGTTAGGCAGGTGTCAGAACTCCAAGCATTGTCCATACGCTCCCCCTACTTGGGTTTCCATAAGGATAGATTTTCCCTTAGAACTAATCCATCATTCCTCCCAAAAGTTTGTTCTGAGACTAACCTGAATCAGTCTGTAGACCTACCTGTTTTCTTCCCAAATTACACCAACAAGGCAGAGTATAAATTACACCAATTGGATGTACACAGGCAACTAAGATTCTAGCTGGACAGGACTAAACAATTCAGAAAATCGGATCTTTTCTGCAAGTGTTTATGAAATGCCTTATGGTAGTTGTCAGATGGCCCTGGTCTCAGAGCAGTGTAGTGTTTCTTCTGTGGATTGTTTCCTAGGTGTAGCCTTTAGGTATTACCTTCATTTGAAGAAGTTGTTCATAGCAACAGTTGCAGTCCATATGCAGCATCCCTTTTGTAGATGTTAATCTGAACAATAAGTACTCTGCAAGTATTTCTTGGCCCAGAATTGAGCTCTAAAGCTGATCTGGTTCACCAAATACTACAGGATTCAATTAGGTGTACCTCTTAATCTGCTTGGGGTCTATGACATTATGCACTTTGAGTGATGCATTGCTACCTACATGTGAGGATATTTTATTTGACTGTGTGTTGCCAGAGGCTTGTAGGCTCATCTTGACATGAAAAATCTGCTCATTATGTCTGACATATCTTCATAAAGACTGGCAAGCAAGCAACATTTCTAGAGTAGTGCATTCCACTAGTTTGGTGACATTTATTTTTCTGTGTTCCATCATGATGTTTAACTTCTTGACCCTTAGTAATCTGTTAATCAAAACATTCTTGATGCCATCTTGTTTTTCACTTAACCTTTCACATGCATCTTTCATTAATATACAAACCATTTAGTTAAGAAGGCTTATTCTGTACAGTGATGAAATTCCATCTGGAGTTATAGTAAGTGGAAATTTGCCATATGGCACAAATAGTTGCTATTAAGTTGAGTAGGTTAAAGATAAACAGATGATCAAAGGGAAGGGCAGCTGCATATATCTAGAGCTATTTTGATTTTAAGGTCTTTTGTTGCTAGATTCAGCAAACCACCTTCATTTTTGTGTTTATTTACAGTTTACTGTTTTTATCCTCATTAGATTGCCCGGGACTTTAACCCAAATTGGATGAGTGCTGTGGAAATTCTAGATGATGACAACTTCTTGGGAGCAGAGAATGCTTTTAACCTTTTTGTGTGTCAGAAAGACAGGTGAGTGTTTTTCAGAAACTATAGGTGTGTTTGTGTGTGTCTATATACTATATAAATGTATGTGTGTGTATGTATATATATTGTCTACTTAACCCTATCAACTTTTCACATAACCGAAAATCAAAAGATCGAGACGAGAAGAGCAAAATCTCACAACACCGAACCTTTACATTGCCGAAATTCAGATCAGTGAAATAGCAGCTGCGCATGTCACATACCACTCAGAGCATCTGAATGGAGATTGCGGTACAGTAAGGATTGGGAAATTTGCCCTTTTCTTCACTGTAGTACAATCTCAGAGTTAGTATATGTAATTTGCAGGTGGTACGGGGGGGGGGGTCTTGCCCCCTGCAAAAACGTAACAAAAGTTAATTTTTGTGTTGACTTGGAACAGCTGATGTTTTGTTGTTCTGAATTTCGGCAATGTAAAGGTTCGGTGTACAATTTCACTTTTTTTTTTTTTGTCTCGTTCTTTTGATTTTTGGTTATGTGAAAATTCAGTAGAGTGAAGTAAACCCGTATGTAGAGAGAGTGTGTGTGTGTGTGTGTGTGTGTGTATTCCCCACAGGCTTCTTTATAAACATTTAATTTTTATTTGTAGCCGACAGTATTATTGTGATATTCAAGAAAATACACTTGTGTACCTTTGTTACATTTGTGCCTTCTGTCTCCCACTGAGCAGACTTTCTCCCTTGAAGATAACCTTTGTTAAAGGTTCTATCCATCAGGGCAAAACTTATTTGCAGTGGAGGCCTGAGGAGGCTAGCTGCATTGCATGGCAGAAATGCAGCACACTTGCATGCATACCAGAAGCGTAAAGTGGATTCTTACTGATTTTCAGTGGATCAAGGAACAGTGCCATGAATTTGAAGTAGTTCTGATAATATAAGGTATTTTGTTCCAGGCTGTTTCAACATAGTGGCAATAAGCAGTGCTGCAGTACCAGTTTTAAGTACTGAAGGTTTCCATATTGCTTTCTCTAGAGAAGTGTAGCCTTGGAAACCGTTGAGTCCTTTGTGACTGAGCATGGCTGCTATATATTTTGTTGTGGATGAAGAACTTTATTCTATAGATGATTCTTGTTTGCTACTAACATTCCAGCATTTTTAAAAATGAAAATAAATTATTGGCCATTTGCAACTGCATCTCTGTTGAGTGTGGCTAATTTTTCTGTTGTATTGCACCAGACTTGGAAGCACGATTGCCCATACTAGTATATGAGGACTTGACAGTATGAGATATTCTAGTTATGTTAGTGGGGTTTTTTTGTCTTTGAAGAGCACAAGTCTCTGTACCAATCCTGTGTTTGAGCCTTCGGTTTGGCATGAATGTTCCTAAGGAGTCCAGAAAGTCAGCTGTTGTAAACGCTTCACTTTCTGTTATAGCAGAATAACCGACAGATTTAACATAAGGGAGCCTCCTTGATGGGTGCTGTGGCAGACATCACCCTTTTCACCAGTCCTTTTTTGCAGTTTAGTTGCAGAAGGTTATATGCTGAAGGGTGTATGTGCCTGATGCTTGCACATGCTGTAATATTGTATGCTGACTCTGTAAGTGCTCCTGACCCCTGAGTCTGCCTGTTTCTTTTTTGTTGAGTGCACAGTTTAGGGTTACTGTGGTAGCTTCAGTTAAAGTTCCTATATTTTATACAGGTAGAATTCCACCAGTCAAAACCTGCATCAGTACATGGCCTGTTGCAAGAGGAAAACCATATCGGGCACTGACTGTCATTGTTTCAACTTCACCACTTGACCATAGTCAGAGACGTTTCTCACCTAAAGAGACAGTGATGTTGGGGTGGTAAGTGTTGGATAGTCCAACTCTCAGCATTAGACATCAGCCAGAGCATGACTATAGAGACTGAAACTCAGAGAGTCGATCACAGTTCACCTGTACTGGAGATGTGTCTATTTGTAGACTTGCTTTCCATAAGGTGCAGGTGTTTAGGTCATCTGAGTTTTTCAGCCATTGTTCTCTTACTCAATTCTTGGAAACTAAAACTAAACAAGGCATTTTTAATACCTTTATTAAATTAGCACTTGAGATATAGGCAAAGAAAACAAACCGCATTAACATGTTTTCAGTTACATACATTATATATAAGATATGTTCTTTCTGTAACTATTATCAGTCCAACTTTAATAACCCCAAACCACAATCAGCTTACTTGTTAAACTGAAATAAAGTAAACGCCACACCAGAATACAACAGATTTTAATTGCAAAAAATGTTGAGTACTTTCGTTCCAACTGAAAAGGAGTTTCATTGGAAACAATGTTATCTCTACTTCCTTTTATACACTAAAAAAGGCACCAAAAAACACCAGAAGAATTTAAAGGTATGCACACATTAAAATACCAGTACTAGTCCTAAACTTCCTACATCAAATATATATGCATGCTAAACACCAATGCCATTAGTTATAAAGGTGATTATTGAGTAAAAAAATCTTAATGACAAATGCATTAAGAATTGGTAAACAATAAACACATAAAATAATTTGTGTAGTCAATTAAATTGTTAAAAAAAATTTCAGAAACATTTTAGAAAGATTTGATTATAAAAATCCTATGCCAGGCCTTCTGAAATCATTTTCAAACTAGGCTTGACAGATATTAAGTCATTAGCACCCAGTGGAGCAGTGGCATTTAATAAAAGTTGCCAGTGAAGCTCCCTCTTCTCAACAACGGTTTTCCAGTCACCACCTCTTTTCGGGTGTTCCACCTTCTCTAAAATGGTAAAGCCAAATTTCTTAAAATCTTTGCACAACAGAGAATGCTTGTAAAAGGCATTATAAGATTTGGCTTTACCAATTGCATACACGTGCTGGTAAATTCTTGTCCACAAAGGTCTAGTAGTCATTCCTACATAGAATGCTGGGCAAGATAAACTGACGGATATATATATATGTATATATATATATATATATATATATATATATATATATATATATATATATATATATATATATGTATATATAAAACACTCTTGGTATTACAGTCAAATCTGCCCTTGACTGTAACCTTGCATAGAAAAGCTGCTTCCTTCAGAAATGAAGCTGCATTGTTTGCATGTCCCAACATGTAGTAAAAACATTGTCATAACTCTTGCCAACTTCTAGGATCGTTTTAATATTTTTATTGTTTTTAAAAACAAATTTAGGTTGTTGCCCCAACCGGTTGGTTAACCAAAAACAGTACTCCAGTGTGCACTGATGGAACTTTTCAAAGAATGAACATCTTTACTGTATTGCAAGGCCAACACTTGTGAAGGGTTCTCTGGACTTAGTTCATTGTTTTTGTTCTTACCCACCATGCATCCAAGTTGTCATATAATGGATCCATATCAAGAATTCCTGTGCTCCATCACAAAACTACTGATACTGTCCAACATACCCTGTGGTTAGCCCCTTTTAAACATTTCACAAAGTTTGTTAACTTCTACTTGAAAGTTCATGTCATCAGAAACTAATTTACTGAGCCTAATCAGTTGGCCTCTCATCAGATGATTCTTCTGCCGTACAGGGTGTTGACTATCAAAATGCAAGTAAGCATTCGAAAAAGTATTTTTCCTAAAAATGTTGGACTCGTATATTTGTTCTTCGAAATTTTTGTACAGTGTGATGTTGAGAAAATCAATAGAATGTTTATTCTGTTGGTGGATAAATTGTAGGAAGTCAGTGGAGAGGTTTAAAAAAATCCGTAAGACTTAAATTCTTCTAAACTTCCCTTCAATAAAATAAATATATCATCCAGCTACCTGAGATAAACTCCAGTCATAGAAGAAAAAGGTGAACATAAAACCATGGAGGTTTCCCAGAACTGTAAAACCATGTTAACAAATATGGGGACTGAAGCTGCCCCCATGGCTACACCTGTGTTGTTTACAATATTCACCTTCGTAGAATACAAGTTACTCAATTCCTGCCTTCCCTTAAACTTCACTCCTCTTCCTGAACATTATTCTGAATGTATTGTTCCCACAATTTATATTTATTTTTGTGTAATCTGCTCCTTCTGTTTTCTAAAGATCCCATTTCTTTTGTTTTTGTTACTGTATTCAATATTTCATGTACAGTTGGCTTAGACTGATTTCCATTTTCTGCTAATTGCTTTTTTGGCAGCCACCAGAACTAAACTTAATGCTTTGCTATGTTGAGGCAATTCAAAAGGTAATGGGAGCAAATAATAAAAAGAGGGGGAAAGAGTACACAATGGGATGACACTAAAACGACATTTGGGTCAGCTCAAAATAATTTCCTTAGTTACACCTGTTTGCTCACTCAATATTTCTGACAGTTATTTCCTTAGTGACACCCATTTGCTCACCTAGTATTTCTGACAGAGTACTCTGTAGGAAATTACTAAAATCTGCCAATTCATTGCACTCACAAAATATATGTTCCCGTTTACCTTTTTCTTCCCCATCGCACCTCCAAAATTTGTTGTCTACTCAAAGAAAAATTCTCTGAAGTCTTCTTGAGGGTGTGAAAATACTTATGCAACCACTTCCAACCAAACATCCTAAAACATCTGGACTTTCTTACATAGGAGCCATACTATGTCATCCAGTTGTTCACCTTGTAAATTGCTTATCCGGTCTGTCTTCCTAATCTTTTCTAACTTCCTCTGATTGATTGTTATAGTTATCATGCAATATCTTATATTCTCTACTAATCATTTTTTAACAGTAGTTTCTGTTCTAGATTCAATTAAAACTTTACCAGAGCAGGAATTTCACTTAGAATTCCCCTTTCCATTTCTGTTTGCCTGTACTCTGATATCATTCCCTGGTAGGAAAGCCTGCAATCCAAATGTCTTAGTGGCATCCCATTGTGTGCCCCTTCCCTCTCTTTTTATTTGCTCCCATTACTTTTTTCCCCCCAGAGTTTTCTCCAGTAAATTCCAGACCCTCTTGACTATTCTCTCTACTCTTGGTGTCATTCTTCTCTCTTTTCTCCATTCTCATGTTTGCTTAGTTATTTTTGAATACTTTCAGCCACTTTATAATAAACATTATGGCTGTCATCATTCTCCTTAAGGATCTGCATCCAAAATCACACTCTCCTCATTTCTTGACGCACGCACACAGCCCACTTCATCATCATCCCTTTCCACTTTGAATTATAACTGTCTGCTTGTGTTAGATATGCAAGGCTTAACTGTCTTGCTCTAAAATATCCAATCAAAGCAAGTAATCCAAAACTACCTTGCTCTTTAGGGAGGATCAACTCATCCCACTTAACTCTTCCCCTCTTTCCCTCTCAGATAAATGTCTTCAACTCTCTATTAATTATACAGCACAGCTTTTTTCTGGTTGATGACAGTATGCTTGACCTGTATATAAAACTAAAGGGGCTAAAACATTTTCACTGCTTGTATATAAGTATCCATATCCGTAAATAAGAGCTTCCAGTTTCTTAGTTTTTGTATTTTTGTTTATTCTCTTCCACATATTAGCTACCAAGACTTGTTTGTAATCCATACACTTAAAAATGTCATCTTATCATGTACCCATAGGTGTATTGCCGAACCAAGTCATGAATGGGTACATAATTTGTAGTTATATCTTTTGGCTTATCTTAATTGATTTTATATCCTTAAAAGACTTGTAAATGTCTCAAAATGTTCCACAGCACTGAGATGTCATTTTTCTGGATTTATCAAATAAATAATATCATCTGCAAATAGCTTTTTGTGATTACCATACCAGTTAATTCCTTAAATTTCTGAGTTCCTTATTTTCTTTTCCAGTGCTTCACATGTAAAGCATCTAACAAAGGGAAAGAGGACACACCGGTCTGCTGCTTCTGTTCAAACACCACTTATCAGAGAGGACCACACACACACACTTTAATCTTGCCTCCGATCCTTCATGTATCTTACTAATTAATTTTATTATTGTGTCAAGGGAATGTAATTGCTTCAACTGCCCTGCTCATAAAATCCGTGCTTTCTCTGCATCAAGACCCACCAACAATTCTGCTTCTCTCTGGATCATCATTGTTCTGTTAATGTTGTCATATGTTTGCCTCCCCTCCACAAAACAATATTGATCTGTATCTATGAATTTTGCTACACCTAAACACTTTGTAGTCATGGTTTAAAAATTGAAATGAGTCTATATGAGGCTGGATCTGAAGGATCTTTACCCTGTTTGGGTAATACAGCAATCACAGCTTCATCCAAGATGCTGGCGTTTCCTCTGAACAAAATCTTCCCAAATCTTTATCACTTTCATCCCTCCTGACTTCCATATGTCTTCTGGAATACCATCTGTTCCTGAAGACTTCCCTGTTAATTGATAATACATTACTTTTTTGTTTCATCTCCTCCTATGTTAACTGTTAGATATTGAGCCTGATCTTCCTCTAATCTTGGAATAATTTAGTCTTCCATATAAATTTCCATTCGTACTCTTTCTTGGTTTCCACATTCCTCTGCTTTATACAAATTTCTGAAATGCGTTTAATACCTCTGTAAGATCTCCGGTTAGTTTTTGTTATACATTCCCTAGGTTTGGCAACAACCATTTCTACTTTCTGTTGCCTAAATCAATATGCTAAATTTCTTTCTGCTCTGGAGTCATCAAAAAATAGTTGCTTAATGGCAGTCTTCTATATTCATGCATACTATCCAAATTTTCACTTCTTTTCTCTTCAGCACTCTGCATTTGTTCTTCTGTGAGATTCCCCTTAATCTACAGTATGTTAACCTTTGTCTCTCACACACACACACACACACACACACACACACACACACTAATTCCTATTGCTCCTTAACCATATGTCTTTTTATTTATTTCCAGCCTATTTTTAAACTTAATTTTCTTTTTATCTCACTCACTAGCTATTTCTTCTGAAGAAATTTCTATCTTCCCCAATAACTGTCAAATAATTTCTATTACCCATTCCTTAAATTCCTCTCTTTTTAAAAGCTAGGTGGAAAAAGCACTAGTGTCTGATTTTTACTTCATTACCCCGCATGTATGTCATAGTTTGTATTGCTGCATGATCTGAAATAGTTATTGGATGTGTATGAAAACTTTGAATTAATACACAATATCCAGTGCAGCCCAGTTATTGTACCTTGAGAAATAATGTGTACATTTTGTCAGAGTTCCTACTACTGAATTCAAATCTTCCATACCAAATATTTTCATAAATTTCTTCAGAATTCTACCAGTTTTATATACAGCAAAGATATCTGGGCAGAGATTCTGCCACCCAATAGTTAGTAAAGTGCAAAATTGTCAATTGAAGAATTGCCTACTGACCCTTATGAGGGGTAAAAAGTAAAGAAAAAATTAATGGGTAAGGGAGAAACTCATATTTGTAGATCATTAATTTTCATTGGGCATCAGATTAAAAAAGGCAGGTTTATCCCAGTAGTTTAAACAGTGCAGGCAGATAAATCTAAACTAAACTAGTAGTATCCAAAGTAATGTATCCAGCAGTAATGAGAATTATCTTTCCACATGGAACAAATTCAGTTGTTGAACCAGAAATGGTAGGAGAGGAACTGGAAAAAATAAGCAGGCACATGCGCAAGAGAATCCATGGGTAAACAGAACAAGTGAAGAGCCAAGTGTTCTTGAGCGAAAGAAAAGATTTGAGGAAAGATTACCTTTAAAATACTTTCCAGTTTTCAAAAGAAAGATGATAAGCAGAAAGAAGCAGAGTTACACACCAGAAAGGTCAGGGAGAGTTTTTCATACTGACAAAAGGCAAATTTTGTTGAGTTATGTAACATAGGATTTTGCTGGGCAAGAAAAGGGGATAATTCAAAACCAGACTGTACACTAAAAGTAGAAAGAAATACAGACTGTCTTGAAGGAATATGTAAAGTGAATGATCAAGCCCACAAACTGTGGTAAGCAGGGAAAAGACTATACTTACAGTACTTTAAAAGACTTAAGTTAGTCTCACAGCTACCTAAATTTAAAGAAAACCTCATGTTCCAATGTCTGTAGAATGGAGGATTATGGATTCTGGGACATAAAAGAACTGCCCGAGACTTGACAAACTGGAGTTGGTGTAAGTTTGAGGAGGGAAGGAGGGATTTGCAGCCAAGTCAGAGTTGTGTAAGGACTGTTTAATGATATTCAGGATAGTTTAAAACTGTATTAAAATAAAATGTTCTGCAGGTGTATACAGCAGTGATAAAGCATGGGGGAATAAAGGAGGCAGAAATGTGCAAGGAAATATATACGTGGCAGGCAAGCAGTTAATACAGTGTGATAAATGATGCAACACAGTAAAACAACACTTTTGACTACAAATCAAAGGGGTCTATATTAGAATATTGAATGTTCTAAATATCGAACGCTCTAAAGATCGAAAATGCAGGACCTCCAAGTGCTTTTTTCAAGATCGCAGTACAATGAAGATCAGAATATTTGCCCTTTCCTGACTGTAGTGCGATCTTGGAGTTGGAATATATATTTAGCACGGGCTGGGGGGGGGGGGGGGCAGCCCCCCACAATAATTTTGAGGTCCTGCATTTTCGCTCTTTAGAGTGTTCGATCTTAAAACATTGGCTGTTCTAATATAGACCCGATCAAAGGGGAATATCAGTGTAACTGGCAAGCTCTGATGACTAGGACAAAGGGCAGGACAGCACATGACTAAATGTACAATGGGTAGAAAGCACATAGTTACATATGGGGTTACTGAAAAGGAAAACAGATTAGTCATCAGGAGGGAGAAGGTAATTCTACAACGAGCTGGTGGGGGGATCGATGAGGAGGAGCAATAGAAAGGAATGGCTGCACATGACGAGAGGAGATTGCGAAGAGCAGAAGAAAGAGGGATGAAGAATATTCAACAAGAGAAAGGGGTAATAATGGGGACATGGCACAAAAGACCATAAAGGTTCTAAACAAAAGTGCGAAAAGACAGCAGACAAAGTGACAAGTGGAGTACCTCAGGGTTCAGTCCTGGGACCACTCTTGTTTGGCATCTACTTCTCTGAAGTACAGGCCAACACTAAGGGACTCTGGCTAACAAAGTTTGCAGATGACTGCAAACTGGGAGCCATTATTGAATCCCCAAATGATGTGAATATTCTACAAAAGGGCTTTACAGAAACAGATGCCTGGTGCCAGAGCCATGGGCTCACGCTTAATGCCAAGAAATGTATAGTTATCCCCTTTGTGAAAAACATGTACCCATGAATTACCACATAGGTAGCAGTACACTAAACATCGAAAGTGTGATGAGAGACTTAGGGACACAGGTGGACAGTGCTCTCACCTTTAATAACCACATTGCCACAACAATCAGGAAATCCTTCTATATGGCACACCTCATCACTAAGGGCTTTTCATTGTCCCACTGTACTCATCCCTCATTAGACCCATTATAGAGTATAATGCCCTGTTTGGTATGTACCTCACAAGACATCTGCAACAGCTGGAAAGGCCACAGAAATACCTCACTAAAAGAATCACAGGCCTAAAGCAGATGCCATATGCTGGCCGTCTAAATAAACTCCAGCTATACTCTGTGGCATATCGTCTGCTCACAGGCGATCTCTGCTTAACATACAAGGCCATGTCAAACCCTGAGCTGTTGGATATGCTCCACTTAAAGAAATCCCAGTCCCTCAGAGCCACACACTCCAGGGATCTAAACTTTGTCATCACAATGAACAAAGCATGCTGGAGGGATAGCTTCCTGACCCAGAGACTCCCCATACTCTGGAATAGACTGCCCATACATGTCAAGCAGAGCGCCTACTTGGCCCTCTTCAAAAGGAATCTTGATGATTGGATGTGAGATAGGAAATTCACCCCGGGGGTCATGTCAGTCGTCCTGCTAGACAGGGGTCCAGGGAAGTAAATATTGTGGGAAGAAATATCCAGGGAATTGTTATGGCTAGGCTTGTATAGGCCCAATAGCCTAGTACCAACCTATGAACCAAAGGCTGCAAACCAAAGAATGGAAGGAAAGGAGGGTATGATGGATGTAAAAATGTATATTGTTGCACTGTGCAGTCTTCAAGAAAAAATTCATGTTTAAATAAGCTGCTCAGAAGACTAGTATTCAGTAGAAAGGAGAGACTATCATCAACGGGGATAGGGGTAAAAGGCCAAAAGAAAGAGGAAGTGTTATTTAAAAAGTAAGGAACTGGAACAGAATAGGAGGGAGGTAAACAAAGGAACTGATAGCCATCAAGGTAGTGACATGGAATGTGAATGGCCTTGTTGAAGAAAACAAGTGCAAGATATTAGAATATATCAAAATAAGACAATATGTTAAAGAAAATGAGGAGCTAATAGAACAAGCTAATAGAACAAGTACAGAGGACACGTTTATTTGCAGAGGCAGTAGAGGGGGGTTATCTCACTACTAAGAAAAGAAACTAATATAGAATTTGAAGAAAGTAAAGTAGACAACAGGCAGAACCAAAAGTTCCTCACCAAAAGGATAAAGGGACTCCAAAATCTGTCATATGCTGCCAGATTGAAGAAACTCCAGCTCTATTCAGTCGCATACCGTCTGCTCAGAGGTGACATGTGCCTGACATACAAGGCCATGTCCAACCCGGAATTAATGGACATGCTCCACCTCAAAAAATCCAAATCCACCAAAACCACTAGAGCAAGCGACTTAAACCTTAGCACGGATATAAATAGGACGTGCTGGAGGGATAGATTTTATCACTCAGAGACTCCCTATGCTGTGGAATAAAATCCCGGTCCATGTGAGGCAGAGCACCTCGCTGACTCTGTTCAAGAGAAATCTAGACCTGTGGATGGGAGATCGTAGGTTTTCCCCGGGAATCATCTCTGTGTCACTGCTGGACAGAGGCACAACAAACTAATGGGCACAGTATTTTTTCATATAAGGGGTGGCGTAAGCCACAAAAATTTAGGCTAGGCTTATAAATGCCTTAGGGCAGATAGCCTAGTATAAACCTATGAACCTATAAGTTGATGAGGGGAAATTGGTGGACTGTGAGCATCATATTAACCAACTTATATCTACTGCCAAGAGCAAAAAAAAAAAAAAAAACAAATGAGACAGATCCTTGAAGCAGGAATATAATTTCATCAAAGAATACTTGTGATAGGATGAGGAAATTAGAATCTGGTGAGAGACTGAGCAGGACAGCCCAGGGCAAGGATTAAAAACACCAGAAGGGAACATCCTTAAATATGTAAAGTTTACTGTTGGGGGCTGACTTGAAGAGTAGGGTGGTAGGATTTATTCATTCTATGCCAGTAGGTATGGGAGGTGGTTGAGACTTGACAGGGATATACCAGTTTGAGGAGCATGAATAAGCAATTGATTATACCTCCTAAGCTGCTTTGAAACCATGGACCAGTGGAATGTAGATTAGAAATACCCTTGCAGTTCAGAATAGGTAGAGACTGAAGAGCAGTGTGAGGCTAGTGGTGAAACATGATTAAAAAAATTGTTGGAAGAAGGGAAAGTGCAGCTTAAGAAGGTAATAAAACACTCCGATGAGATGAAGGGAAAAGTGCGAAGTTATCTAAGGGAGCAAGACAAAAAAAGAATGGGGAGAGAAAATATGGACACAAAAGTATAAGTTGGGAAGGTTAAGGGAACTCTAACAAACAGAAGGGGAATCCCTTAATGAATGAGGAAATGAGGGAGTTAAAGGAACTTGAAGAAAAGTGGAGAATGCACTTAGACTAAGAGATTAAAAGAGACACAGCAATGAGGCAAAGATATTTTGCCAGAAACCTAAACTCCAGAAAATGTTAGCAGGTAGACTTAACAGAACTGGGATAGAAGTATGAGATATGTGGGACCCTCAAACAGGAAGAATATGGAAGGAACCAGAGCAGATAGGGAAGGTGTTTCAACACTTCCGTGACCAACTTTATACAGCACAAGAATATGGAGAAGATTAGAAAATTTGTCATGAGTTTTTAGAATGGGTGGCTATAAAAAAAATGACATGGGAATACATGAGAAATCTAATTAAGCCAATTATAGGACATGTAAGGGGGAAAAAATTACAGCTCAAACAAGAAAAAAATCACCAGGATGGGACAACTACTAATAGAAATATGAAGAGATGGGGGAAAGGAAATATTTCAACTGTGGCATTTATTATTTAATGAGGTTCTGAGAGAGAGAGAGAGAGGTGCCAGAGTCGTGGCAGAAACATTTCAGTTATGCCAAAAGAAGAAAAAGATCCCACCAATCCAGGGTCATATATACCCATTGCCATCTTAAACCATGATTATAAAATATTGGCCTCTATTATGGCAAATCGAATAGGAGCAATTCTACCAAGGATAACGAGTCCAGATCCGTGTGGCTTTATAAAAGGAAGACAAACATTCTGACAACATATTGTTAGAGAGAATATATTTCAAGGCAACCCCCCCCCCCAAAAAAAAACCCACTGGTAATGATGAGGCTAGACTCTGAAGATTTGTTTGATGGACTACACTAGCCTTATTTGTGGAAATGTTAAAGATGGGAATCCTGGATGAAATAAGGCTGCTACAGGAGATTTATAAGGGTGGCAGGGCAAGAACAGAATGGCAGAGTCACGGAAGTGTTTAAAGTGGGGACGGGGGCAAAGCATGGTGCCTACTATCCCCCCAGTTCTATTTGCAATATACTTAGAGCCATTTTCACAAATGATAAGACAATATGTGATAAGCCAATGAAAAAGGAGAACTAGAGAATATAAAATAGTGTGGTTTGCAGATGCAATTTCTTTTTTTTTTTTTTTTGTTTAACAGAGCCCAGTAAAGACCTAGTACAACTGTTTAGAATATTAAGGTAATTTCAGAAAGTAGTTTGATACAAAGTAAATGAGGACAAAACAGTCAATATGTGTTAACTGTATCCCATCATACCATCAAGTGCAAGGCTTTCCGACTGTGTGGCACCACTACAGAATGAAATACTTGGGCATATGGATAGCTAAAAAATCTCTATACTCAAGATAGAAGTGGCAAGAAATGCATGAGAAGATTAAAAAGGATGATGAAAAGATGGAAAACAGTAAAAGTAGAATTAGATCAAAGATTGCAAGGAGTAAATGTTTTTATTGTTCCCTTGGTCTTGTATGTAGGCCAAGCATTTATCTAGAAGCCAAACCAAGAGGAATGAAAAAACATAAGGGGGAGGAATGGTTAAATACTTCTGGAACTGGCAGCAACAGAAAAAAATGTGATATGTTGTGGCCACACAGTGAAGAAGAGTAGATGTTGTTGAACTTAGAGTACTATGTAGCAGCACAGATGAAACTTCTGTGTCATTCTCAGGACAGAGGTTATACATCAAATTTGGAAATAAATTGTTAGCCAGTCGAGATGAGCAGAAGATGGACATTTTGGTTAAACTAGAAAACAAGTCAAAAACATATTTGAAAATGTTGAGGAACATGTTAAAAATATTATGAAGAGGAGAATAGGGCCTTGGTGGAACTTTGAACTTAACTGTATAGGTTTAGGCAAGCCAGAATTCAAAATAGACCACAGCATATTAAAAGAGCAGAGTATTAGAAGAAGTCCTGAATTATTTGGAGCTGCTGAATAAAGGGGAGTGGAGAATGGACTAGAAATAAGTGAACAAAATTTATGAAGTAAGAAAAATGCATTGGCTGTTTTACAGAGAACTGTTTGGACTATTAGATAAGTATGACAGTGTAGTAGTCAGAAGAAGAAATTTAACACCATTATTTATTCCAGTTGTAATAAAGGCATGGACAAAGGAAGCAACAAGGGATAAATTAGTAAGTAGAATATATAATACCCTAATTGAGAGAGAAGGTAGAAAGAGATAAAAAGAAATTGATAATGAATTGGGGAAGGACTTTCTGGTAGGAAATATGTGAGATCCCAAGAAAAGTAACTTAAGCCAGGAACCTCTCAAATATTTAGGTGGAAATATTACACACAAAATGTTTACACCCCCTATAGTTTATATAAAATGTTTCCAGAAACAGATGATACATGTTGGAGATGCCAGCAAAATCAGTTTAGTACCCACAGTGCACATTTTTATAGGTTCATAGGCATTTACTAGGCTAACGACCACAAGGGCCTTTTTAAGCCTAGTAATTCATCCCAGATCTCTGACTACTTCTGATACCCTTGATAAGTGTAAGCATGGGCCTGGGAGATGAGCCATTTACAGGTTATCAGTTTGCTTTAGAGAGACAGGTGCCAAACCAGGGATGAATTTCCAGTTTCCCATACAATTGTCTGAGTTGCACTTGAATTAAGTTAGGGAGGAACTCTGCTTCACATGTATGGGTAGCCTGTTCCACAGACGGGGTAGTCTCTGGGGTACATACCCATCTCTCCAGCAGGTCCTGTTTATATCACAGGCAAGGTTTAAGTCTTTAGAATGGGTAATTCTGGTACTAGTTCTTCTGTGGATATGAATGAGGCCCATCAGAGTGGTGGTCTGACAATGCCCTGTATGCCAGGCATAGATCTCCCCTCAAAAGTCAGTAGGAGACCGAATACAGGGATAGGGCCTTGAGGCAGTCTGCATATTACTTACGCCCTGTATTATTTTTCTAAGGAACCACCGTGGACATTCCAGTTGCTGGATATGCATGGTTGGGTACATACCAAAGGCGGCATTGTACTCAATTATAGGTCTGATGAATGCCAAATACAGTGGAACAATAACTTCCTTGGACTTAGATGCCATACCTTTGTTTATAATTTGCTCAACATAGAATGATTTCCCCACCACTGTAGACACGTGATGATCAAAGGCTAGATTACTATATACATGTGTCCCTAAGTCCCTGACTACTGGGTCAACTCTAAGGGATGTGTTGTCAATATGATAGTCACAAGGGATGGATGACTTCCCAAAGGATACTGTTATGCATTTCTTGGCATTTCGTTTTAGTCCATGGCTCTGACACCAGTTGTTTATCTGTGTCAGTGTGAGATTCAGTGACCGCACCTACTTTGCAATCATCTTTAAATTTAGGCAGCTAGAGACCACTGACATTGGCCCTGACTTCTGAGAAGTAAATGCCAAAAAAGATCAGTCCAAGGACTGATCCGTGAGGGACTCCACTTATGACTGGCCTCTCTGTAGAGGTGGACTCCCCATTTCTAAATTCCAGGGTCCTGTCTGTGAGCCAGTTGGCTATCCACCGGGTGACATATGGGTTTGTACCTAACCTCTTGAGTTTGTCAACAATGCGCGAGTGGGGTATTGTGTCGAATGCCTTGGCCAGGTCAAGGTAGGCAATGTGAACAATTTTGCCCTCATCTGTTGCTTTGGTGACCTTCTCAAAGAAGTCACCCAAGTTGAGTAGACATGATGTGCCCTTGACAAAACCGAACTGGGTTGGGTCCAGTGTCTGGAGGTTTACTGTATCTCTGTTGATCATCTCCATGATAATTCTTTCCATAGCTTTACATACAAGACTAGTGAGACTTATGGGTCTGTTGTTTCCAGGGTCTGTAGGTGGCCCACCTTTGTGCAGAGGGATGACTTTTGCCTTTCTGCAGTCATGAGGCACAAAGCCTGTTTGGAGGCTACAGTTAAATAGTAATTCCAGAGGCCCTGATAGTTCATGTTTCATGCTATTTATAAGGAATCCTGGGATATTGTGGACACATTGATGCAGTGTTCTTGATCTTAGAGAGAGATCATTAAGGACCTCTTCCCGAGTGATAGTAGGGGGAGTTATATTTGATGATATTTCCTGAGGGAAGGTTGAGGGGGGAGAGAGGAGTAAATTTGGAGATGAATTTATCAGCCAGGAGGTTTGCTATATATTCTGGCTCAGTATAGGTGGCTCCATTTACAATGAGCTCTGCACACAATTGTGTATTGCCTTTGTGGTAGCGGACATGGCTAAAAAATGCTTTGTGGTTGTCCTTGGCCTGTGAGGCCAAACTTCCCTCAAATTTGGCTTTGGTAGACTTTATTTGTCCTGTGAGTTTTTAGTTTGGAGAGAGTTTTTATCCTGCTGGGTGGTGCACCTCCTAATTTTTGCCATGATTTTCTTCCTCCTGTTATACATCCGATTGATTTTGTGATTCCACCAGAGTGCCTTGTTTTTTGAGTTTGTTGTGTATTACTTCCTGGTGAGTACAGCTGCTTCTATACAGCTATTAACAGGCTTGTACAGGGTTTCTCTGAACAGTTCTGCATAGGCAGAAGTGTTCTCAGAGTTTATGGAGTCTTGAAATTTTGTCAGCTTCTCACTTAATAGCAGGAGGTTTATTTATTTTTATTTATTTTACATTTGTTGACTGGACTAGTCCAACTGGATACATGTCCATTTTCAGTAGAGGCCCGGGGAGAAAAGCTCCAGTAAAAAAAAACATACAAAAATATCAAATTGAAAATTAGAAAAATGGCATTAACATAGAATATTACATCATAAAATTAACAAATTTACAAAAAAAAAAAAAAACAGTAAAAAAAATGACTTAAAAAGTCAAACATGGAAAATAGCACGCAAGACTAACAGCATTAGTAATTAAGAAAAAGGTTAGTTTATAGAGAGTTGTATGAAGAGGTTTATAGTTAAGTATATTATGGTTTTGAGTGTAACAGATAGTTAAAGGATAACAGTTAGTCAGGGTTGGTACAAGAACATAACCAGTGGTAAGTGAAGAAAAGTTTTAGGTTAGTTTTAAATAGTGAGAGAGAGGTTTGGGTTGTAAGGTCATGTGGTAATAGATTCCATAGTTTACCAACCGAGTTAGAGAATAGGGAGTCGCCTGCTAAGTTTTTTGATAAGGTAGTGTGAATCAACATTTTGTTTGAGGAGCGTAGATTCTTCAGGTTATTATATGGCATTATGAGGGTGGAAAGAATTGGGGTGGTGTTGGGTTGGTATAGGGCTTTGTGGGCTATTGTAAGTTGGTTAAATTGTAGTTGGTGAGGGAGTTCAAGCCAGCCTAGTTGTTTTAGATTCTGACAGTGATGAGTCCTGTAAGGAGAGTTTGTAGCAAATCTGGCAATATTGTTATAAGATTTAGCTAGTTTGTTGAGATTATTTTTAGAAAGATTGGTGTATATATATAGGGGAAGCATATAATAGGGTAGAGATTAAGTGGGTTCTACCTATTGTGGTCCTGGCTTCTGGTGTAAGGAAAGGTTTGATTCTATAGAGGGATCCAAGTTTTCTGACGGGTTAGCCTTAGAATAGTTCCTGAATATTCCCGATTTAGCTAGGGGTCCAGGTTTTATTTTTTACTTAAGAGAACATCCTGTGGTCTGACCTTACCAGGGAAGGCATTACAGTAGGGGGTGTGCAACAGCATCCCATATTAGTGAGGAGCAGATCCAGTATGGTTGCACCCCTGGTTGCTGTATTGAGTGTTTGGTCCAGGGAGTTTGGGTTTACAAAATCCAGGAATCTTTGTGTATGTATGTTTGGTGTCGTATAGGATTCCCAGTTAATAGTGGGGTAATTAAAGTCGCCCATTAATATTGTATTGGGTTGTCTGGTTGGTGTTTGTAATAAGTTTAAATACATGGTATGGGTTTCCTGGGTCATAGAGGGGGATCTATAGCTTGCAAGGAAGTGGTATTGGATTTTGCCTATGGTGATTTGAACAAGGAGCAGCTCAAGAGCAATGTCCTGTTTGACCAGCCTTGAGGTATATTTATTTTTGATGTAGAGACACCTCCACCTTTAGTCCCTGCCTGTGAAGTAGCTGGTCTAAATGTGTGGAAGGCATTGTAACCCTGCACTGTTGGTGTGCTGTCTTCTCAGTGACCGCACAGACATCAGCATTCTCTAAGGCGTAAAGAGAGCTTCTAGGGAGTGGAGTATTTTGTTTAGACTCCTAGCACTGAGCAGTAATACCTTTAGATTTTCTTGGTTTTGATTTGCTATGTCGGAAGTACTTTCAGTTTGGCATTGCCTAAAAAAGGCACTATGGGGGAAGACAATTTTTTGCTAATATTCAAAAGCCTAGAGAGGAGAGGTGCAGACCATCCCTGGGAAAGCAGAGTGGTCTGTTGACCATTTCCTTCCATGCTGACAAATATTCCACCCCTTTAGAATGACATTTTGAAGATGTAGCTGAAAAATTTCACACTGAATTTGGTAAACTGGTAAAAAAAAGGTACTGGGGAAACATGGCAGTCAAAAGAAGATTACCTTTTAAACTACAGATGTGAGAGCACAAGGCAACACACATTGGAAAGAACTGATATTATGGTTAGTATAAAAAACACCATTACCAATAAATGGGAAACAGGATGGAAAAGGTGAAAGACATGATGAAGATAATGAAAGGGTAGGAAAAAGCACTTTACAAGTGTACAAGTAGTAGGCATCAAAGAAAATGGTTGATGTGGAAAGAAGCAAGCAATAAATAAATAAGGCTGCAATAGAGAGAGAGGCCAAAATGGAGTAAAGCACAAGGGACACAATAAGGGTGAAAGAGGGTAGTGAAAACTCACTACAACATGAAGCATGTGTAGAATGAACAATACATAGAAATAAAGTATGCCAAGAATGACAAAAATATGCTAAAAGGCCGATGGTTGGTACTACGCTGGCTTTATGTTAATCTAAATCATTTCAAAGGTTTGGGGGGAGATTGTATTCTTCTGCAACACCTATTTTTAGAATTCTTAATTGTCAAGCTCTTTTGTTTAGTTTATGCTTACCCCTTTTGAGAATGTGGCATCTTTTCCCTTCTCGGCAGAAAAAATCATCTTTGTATAATCTTATTGCTTCTTTGTATCAAGTGACTAAGCATTCCCTAAAGGATGTACAAGTCAGCTGATGCCATTTCCAGAGCTGCTGCTACTGGAACTGTGTTCATAAGATGGTTTGCTTGGCTGCATAGACAAAACCTTCCTGAGGGTGTAAAAGCTTACATTTTGAATGTTCCCATTGACTGGTTGTATTTGAACCATCTGCTGCAGAGATCTTTAAAAAGTATGACGACTGGGAATCTGATTCAGGAAGTTTCTCAGATTTTTCAGCCTTCCTTCTTTCCTTCAAATTTGTCAAGGGTTTTACACCTGCCTGTGTAACATTTTACAAAAAGCATAATGAGAACAGCAAGTTGCTGATGGTAAACAAACATTTAAAAAGCAATGGCAAGGAGCTCAAAAACAAAGTAGTCCCCAGAAATAAGGACAGTCTAACAAGTCTGAATGGCTAGCTGCAGAATCCCCTTCCCACCCTGGCAAGCCAAAAATCTGGCCCTCCATTTCTCTCTCTGACAACAGATCAATCTTAGTCAAATGAATTCTGTGAGTGGGTTTATCAGGGATACCTCAGTGGTTGATAGAAGCCGTCCCTTCTGAGAAGAGCGTTTTTTATTCAGGAATGTTTTTGATGCCAAAGAAAGAAGCCTTATGGAGACCAGTCCTAGATCTTTCCTTTCTAAACCAATTTGTGAAAGTTCCAAAGTTGTCCCTTCACAACATGTTGTGTCTCCTTCTCAATCGAAATTTTTTTATTGCTCTAGATTTAAAATGTTTGTCATTCGATTCCTATAGCATCAGATTCAAAGACATTTCTTAAGGTTTTCTGTGCCTAGATCAGACTTTCTATATTACTCTCTGGTTTATCCCCTACTCCAAGGGTATTCACAAAATGTCTAACTCTAGTGATAGCCTACTGCAGACTGCAGTGCATTTCCATTTTTCCTTATTTAGATGATTTGGTGATTCTTGCAGAGTCTTTTTCCAAGTGTCCAGAATTTCTCACTTGGGTGTGAGATCACCTTCACAAATTTGGTTGTTCTCCTCAAAGACCCAAAAATCTTGCTTGAATGCTCCTCACAGAATTGTTTTCCTAGGGAACCTCTTGATTAACTTCTGTTCAAAGATATTTTCTCTCTCAGGAAAAAGTAGATCTAGATCTGTTCCTGGGTTTTTCCACTCAAACCAAAGCCTCAGCAAGGGAATTTCTTGGAATGCTAGGATTCATGGTATTCATGATTCTTGTAGCCAGACTCTACATGAGCAAAATTCGGGAGCATTTCAGGTTGCTGAAGGTAGTTTTGGCAAACATAAAGTGATCAACAAAAATTCACCAATGCTACATTTGGTGACAGTGGAGTTTGTCTTTTACTCCACTGTTGTGCAGCCCCGGAGTTAATATATAAAAGTTTGGGTGTGCAGGGGGGACTTGCCCCAGTACAGAAAACACTTTCCTTGTTCACTGAAGGCAGTTTTGGCAAACATTTTTCATTGTTTTTATGTTCACTGGAGCTTGGCTTCATCTGTATTTCAGTATAAATCTGTAAAATTCAGTGGTGCCTAAAATTAGTATGGTCTGAACACCAGCATCTCCTGACATTCCAAATTCCTTGTTTGGCATTTGTGAAAAGGGAACTTCTTTGGTGGAGAGACTAATTTTATCTGAATTCCAATCTCCCATTTTCCTTTCCATCACCAGTGCAGTCTGTAAGTACAGACTACTTGGCTGAGGGAGCTGTGTCTGTAGAAGTAAAAGAGCAGGGTCTTTATAATAAAAAAGGCAGACCAAAACACACACATGTAAAAGAGATGTTGGCATTAGTAAATGTTAACACACACAGTCATCTGTGGGTCCAGTGACCATAACAAGTAATTATTTACCATGTTATGTGTAACAAAAAAAAAAAAAAAAAGGCAGATGCAGATCTAGATCTTTCTATCTGTGCAGACTAGCCAAGGTAGCCTGGGCTATAGCTGTTCAACACAATTTCAATTTACAAGCATCTTGCGTCCCATTGGAGCAAAGTTTTATGATAGACAAGTGGAACAGGACCAGAACAGCCCCTCATAAATGGAAACTGAATCAGGGGGTCTTCCAGAAGTAGATCCAGCTGTGGGGAACTCCTCAGATCTGTTTGCCTCCATTCACAACAATTAGCAGGATTCTGCTCCAAAAACTCTATACAAGAAGGCCTGGAAAACAGATGTGTTCTCTTTTCCATGGACAGGAATTTTCCAGCATGCTTTCCCACTCTTTCCACTGATATCTAGGGTCATTCTGAAGATTCAGGAATACTCTGCAAAGATCGTTGTGGTGACTTCCTTTTGGCCCAGGCAACATTGGTTCTCCCTTCTTTTAGAAATGATCAAGGGCAGTTGCCATTAGATTTCTCACAGACCAGACCTACTCACACAGGACAGTGGGGTGTTTGATATATCCCAGCTCTAAACAACTGCAACTAACTGATGGATGATGGAGTCTTAATATCTTTCAGGCACATGTTTTCTGAGGATGTGCAAAAGGTGTTAAAGGATGCAAGAAAACATAACTACTAGGAAAGCTTAGATTAGCAAATGGAGAAAATTTTCTAGTTTGTGCCAGCATAAGAACCAGGACCTTTTTAATGCTAGGTATTTCTCTAGTTCTGCAGCATTTGTGTAATTTATTATCCACTGACCTTTTATTCCTGTTATGAGGTTCATTTGGCTTCTATTTCTGCACATCTGCATATAAAGCCTCCCCTTTCAATGCATTCCCATGTAAAAATGTTTTTGAAAAAAGGTGGCTCCTACTTGGGGTCTTAACTTTGTTTTAAAAAAAATAACTATTGGATTCATTTGAATCAGCCCATCAGGCTAATTTGTGGTTCTTAACATAGAAAGCAGGTTTGCTGATTGCTCTGACTTCTGCAAGATGAGTATCTGAGTGTCAAGCTCTTATGGTGGGTCAACCTTATCTCATTTTTTGCAAAGGTAGGGTGTGCTTTAAGAATGTATCCCTCCTTTGTATGTCTAAAGTGGTGTCTGAGTTTACTTCGAGTCAAACTGTCCATCTTTCTTGTCTTCATTCCAGAGCCTAAAAATGATGGAGAAAAGGATTCTTCATACTTTGGATGTCCACTGACAACTCTGATATTATCTTGACAGAACTAAAACCTTCAGAAACTAATCTGTTATTAATTTCTTATGAAGATAAGAAGAAAGGACATCTTGTGTCAAAGCATGTCAAAATGGTTCTCATGCTTTTTCCTTTTGTTATACCCACCACAATAAGGCTATTCTAGGCATAGTCATGGAAACTACAAACCCATTAGTCTGACTAGTCTTATTTGCAAGGCCATGGAAAGAATTATTGTGGAAATTATCAGCAAGAACATAGGAGACCTGCAGACAACTGGATCCATCCTAGTTTGGCTTTGTCAAAGGAAGGTCATGCTTATTTAATCTGGTGACTTCTTTGAAAAGATCACTAAGGCAGTGGATGAGGGAAAAATGGTGCATACTGCTTACCTAGATCTGGCTAAAGCATTTGATGTAATACCCCACTTTGGAATTGTCAGCAAACTTATGGAACTAGTATGAACCCCTTTATAACATGCTGGATAGTTAACTGGCTTACTAATAGGACCCAGGAGGTTAGATTTGATGAGACCACCTCCACAGAGACACCTGTCACCAAGATCTGTGCTAGGTCTATTTCTCCTTGGCATCTGCTTCTTGAATAATTGCAAACTGGGAGCAGTCATTGAATCCCCCCCAAAGACTAGAGCTCCATTCAAGAAGGTCTAACACTTAGTGCCAAAGCCATGGCTTAAAACTCAGTACCAATAAATGCATCATAGTACCTTTTGGGAAGTCTGCCACCCTGGGTAACTACATCATCAATAAAACACCCCTAAAAGTTGATTCATTAGTCAGGGATATTGGTAGCCATGTAGATTGTAACCTAGCCTTCAGCCAACATCCAGGGTAGTAAGAAAATCCTATTTTGCTCAACTTATAAGCAAGGACATGGCATCTAGGTCCAGAGAGGTCATCATATCATTGTAGTTGGCCTTCATCATACCCATCATAGACTATAATGCCCCCTTCAAGTGTATACCTGACAAGACGCATGTAGTAACTAGGATGTCCACAAAGGTTCCTTACAATAAGAATACAGGGAATAAGCACAATGCCCTACACTGATTGCCTCAAAGCCCTGTTTCTTTACTCTGTATCATACAGATTTCTGAGAGGTGATCTTTGCCTAGCATACAGGGCATCTCTAGATCCTGTTTTGATGAGCTTTCTGCACAACAAACCATATCATAACTACTCGATTAAAAGATTTAAATTTTGCTTGCAACATAAATAGAACACCCTGGAGAGACAGATACGTTTCTCAGAGAATTCCCATTCTCTGGAACAGGCTCCCCATCTATGTGAAGCAGAGTTCCTCCCTATCCTTATTGGACCAGTGGATTCATAATTGAAAATTCACCCCTGGTCTGGCGCCGATGCCTCCAATGGACAGAGGCAGTCAGTAAATCATCCCCTATATAAATAGTTTGTTGGTCACACTTCGGTTGTACAACTAGGCTTAAGGCCATAGTAGTCCTTAGTCTAGTTTACACCTACGAACCTACAAACATATCAGGGCCTTTGCTTTATCTTCAACTTTTTAGAAAGGGATGGACTCTAGATGTAGCAACTTGGTCCCCTGTACATACCTGTAAAAACCTATTACAAAGTGGATTCCTTCTTTAAGTCTGGGTTGAGGCCATTCTCCAGGGGCTTGTGGACTCTCATTCTCTCCTCCAAGTCAGTTTAAGCTTTGGTAGGCCCATCTGCCTCTGGTTCTTGATTGTTGGCAAGATGCATCCTGAAGGGACCAATACTGTACTCAGTAATTTGTCTGATCAGTGTTGATTATGAGGGAATGATTACCTCTTTAAACCTTGATATTCCTTTGACAATTAGCTATGCTAAGTAAAAAGATTTCCTGACAACTGTTGTCACAAGGCTGTCAAAAGAGAGTGAGTTATCAACCCAAGTTCCTATGTCCCTGAGTGTATTTTCATTTTGTAGTGGTTTGTTGTCTGCTCATTGTGATGAAGGGAGGGATTGTCTACAAATATTGATACTACACTTTTTTAGAATTTAGTTTGAGACCATTTTTAGTACAGCAAGACTTGGTAGGAAGAGTTATTTGTGGAGGGTTTGGTTGTCAGAAATTGAAGAACAGCCTCCAGTTTGCAGTTGTCTACCAACCTTTTTTTAGCCATAGGTTTTACCTGTATACTTGGAGATCTGAGAAGTAAAGGCCAACAACGAGAGGTCCCAGCACTGAGGAACACTGCTGGTCACTTTTGTACTTTCTAATGAGGCACCTGTATCTTGTACTCTGTGGGGTTTGTCTTTCAAACAGTTTTGGTTGGATTTTTAAAGCATTAAGCTTCTGTATGATGGCAGCAGGGAGAATGGATTTGAAAGCCTTAGGTAGGTCAAGATGCCACCCACCATCTACAGCTGTGTGACCCTTTTAAAGAAGTCTAACAGATTCATTACTCAGGATCTGCCCTTCACAAAACCAGAGTGCTGGAGATCAAATTGAACGCAGTTCTTTGTATCATTTATAAGGTCAGTTTTAATACTTTCCATGACTTTGCAGATGAGACTTGTAAAACTGATAGGTCTGTAATTTTCTGAGTCAGTTGTTAGGCCACCCTTATGGAGGTTCTTCACAAATGCAGTGCTCCAGTAACCAGGAATTGAAACTAGTAGCTAAACTTGGGTTAAATAGTTTGAGTGGGTCTGCAAGGGGTATGTTTAACACTATTAATAAGCAACCAGGTGTATTGTCTGTCCCAGAGGAAAAAGTTAAGTGGGAGACAGAGTGAAATAGAAGTACTGTTATCTCCTTGGACTGTAGGAACCAAAGCCACAGCAGTGCCCCCATTTTTTATCTTTTACATCTTTGCAGAATCTTCCCAACAACTGAATTTCCACTCTACCCCACCCCCATCCTTTGTGCCCATAACCCTGTGGACAGGTTTTGCAAGATCCAGCAATTTCATATAAGAATTAAGTGGCAAGCCATGAGATGAATTCCTTGAAGGCATCCAAAGGCAGTGAAGTAGTCCCAAGCTCCAGTACCTTGCAAAACAGCAAGGAGAGGTGGGAAGAGTACTAGACAGGCATGGTAAGAAGGTTTGTCCTTAATTTGGCTTGACATTCTGAGCAGGAAATATCCCAAATCATATGAAGTACTGGGGTGGTATTTTAATACAGTTTATGAATTTGTTTGCAGACATCTAGGATGAATTACTTAAGTATGCAATCCTAAAAAGTATTCTGTTTCCCCAAGTTTGGGAAGCACACAACTAAATGCGGTTACAATATAGTAGATGCAGTTTGTAGGGCAGCTGCAACAGGTTTATTATCAGACACCATGCCTGGCTTAAGGTACAGGCATTACCTGTAAACATTAAAGGAGAATACTTGAGTGCTTCATTAGACAGATATTTTGTCTTCGGCAAAGTATCCTAAGACACCTGTAGAAAGCTGGACAAAAAAGCTTTGTATATGGTTAAACATCTTTTTTTTAATCCTTTGATTCCCCAGTGCAGATGGCTAAATAGCTATTTTACCCTTTGATCCCACAGTACAGTCGAAACTGTCCCCCTTATGTTTCAAGCTTGAGGTTCAGCTGACTAAAGATGAGAAACTGGGGAAGAAGTAGATGTGGTATGGGAAGAGAGAGGGCAAAACAGGGAGGCAGACATACAGTGGTGTAGCAGTTAGCATTGTCACCTCACAGCAAGAGGTTCTTTGGTTCGATTCTCAGCTGGGGTGCCTTCTGTACGGAGTCTGCATGTCCTGCATGCGTTTCCTCTGGGTGCTCCGGTTTCCTCCCACATTCCAAAGACATGCATCTGGAGCATTTCTCCCCAGGCCTATGCTGAAAATGGGCTCTGTCCCCAGTTGGACTTTCCCAGTAAACAAATGTTAAATAAGTAAAATTTTACTTCCATTTGAGGTTTTTTGCAAGCCCCCTGTTCGGGCTGTCTGCAGTAATGTTGCACTGATGGTCTGTATAAGGCCCTGAGTTCCAGAATGTACACATACATCCATAGCTAGTCTGCACAGTGGTTAGGACCTTGTCTGCATCTCCCATTTGTTTGTCTACCACATCACCATGGCATTGTCCATGTTGAGCTAGCCTGGAGGGCACCTGGTCTCCAGTGTTCCATTGAAGCTCTGAGAAACAGGAGCACTGCTAGTATCTTCAGGCTGATGTGCATTTTTTTTAGCATAGGGAAACAAGCCCTCTGAAACAAAACGATTCTATGGGCCTCTCTGGAAAATCTGAGGCAATAGTACTTGACTAATTGGTTTGGGCTTTGAGAAAATTTTCCCTTTGTTGTGCTGCTCTCTGTCCACCCAAAATAAAATAAAAAAAAAATTCCCACTGAATGTAGAGGTACACAGTGAGCACTGTCTTGAGGGCTTAAAAATGCTGGTTCCATATCCTCTTGAGGAACCAACGAATCTTCCTAATATGCAGCCTATCAGAAGGCACTGTAAATATAATGGGCTCTGTATAATGGATTCTATATACCCTACAGCAGAATGGGCAAGTGTTCTTGCAAACGATGATCAACTAGGGCCACCCCAAAGTACACTTGTTTGCTTCCCAGATGAATCCATTAGTTCCTGTTTTATTGCATAGGGTTCACCTGCAAAGGAGCATGGAGAATGGATAATGTATCAATTCATTAGTGGTATAGTTTCTCGTATGCCTTCTGTCGACTACCTTTAATTTTACTGAGCAGTGTAGAAGGTGGGCAGGAAGCATTGCCATGTAGTACTAGTTATGATGTTCTGACCCACACAACATTGGTTTTCAGTGGTAGTAGTGTAACTAGTTAAGCAACCACTGTATCTTCTTATGCAAGGATAGGCCTGCTTATTTGGAGCTGAAATTGTAATGCATCCAAACCTTGAAAGGACTCAGGCCAACAAAATGAAAATCTGAATCTTATTCTTCTCTTCCACCTATTCTCTCAGGACATGCTGGCTCTCTTGAAAGAAGCCAGGACACCCAATACATGGAATTCATACCTGGCAAAATGAAAGAACCATGATCCACCTGGAACAGGTATGCCACTCGTCTCCTGTCTCTATAGTAGGCCTGTTTCAGGTAAGGGTCTTTTTCTGTCATATATTTTTGCTTCTCTTTTGCAGTAGCTGTGGCAAGTGACTTGCTTGTCAAGCATTTCCTTTAGAAGGATATCCATCTTTGGCAACTTGAGAAGAGTTATCTGTCCTCCTCTGTTGAGGGTTAATTTTGTCTGAGCATCCAACATTAGACTTTATTGAGCTTGCAGTTTTTGGCCTTGAACAAATTCTTGTCCTAGATGACCACCATGTTAATAGTAGCAATATTCTCTGCAAAGCAAGACATCTGAGTTGCAAGCCCTGTTGTCTGAGGAACTGTTCATGGTCTTTGACAAAAGCAGGCTAAATCTCTGAGCAAAGCCTAACTTCTTTCCTTTAAGGTTGTCAGAAGTATCCTTTAACCAGCCAGACCAGCTGTGCTGTTATTCTTCCCAAAGACCCAAAACTAGAGAGGATCCTGCATTTACTGGATTCACAGCATTACAGTATTACCTGGCCCAGATAAAGGCCCTCTACTAGATAATTTTTTCGTAGCCCTTGTTCAAAATAGAGGGCAAATCAGTTACAAAGCAAACACTTTCCAAGAGTCAAGTTATTTTGCATATAGGCTTCTGCTATGAGAAGGGTGGGCCTGCAGGAGTGGTTGAGTGCTTTCCAGTAGAGGTGCCTCCACTTCAGTGACCTACATCAGGAAGATTCTGTCAATCAATTTGTGAGGCTGTTGGAGTCTGTTAGATGCTAGTCTGCAACACTGAATTGTACTGTAACAGTGAGTCTGTTCAAACATCTGTGTTAAGATGACTTTTCACAGAAGATCACTGTATGGTAAGTGCGCTCACACAGCTATATATCCTTACTGTTCTGCAGTGGTGCAGAACAGCTATTGGGTTCTGGTTACCAGCCAGTCAAGTGCCTTCACTGTTCTTGTTCTGACAGAATGCAAGTGTACAAGTGTACTATTACATTGTGGATCATCTTTTTTCAGACTTAACGTGTAGCTTGGTCAGACATATAGTCCCTCTACTCTCTAAATGTGTTTTATCTGGTAACATACTAAATATGTAAGTATGAATGTGTAATAGCTTGACACTTAAAAGTTAGGGAAGGATTGCATTTCATTTTAAAGTTAGCATTAAAAACATTAAGGTGTGCTTAGTGTGATTTTTTTTTCATAGAATTAAGTCTGAAAAAGGGTAGTGCTGTTGCTATAATATATGTATGTGTCTGTGTGTTTTTAATGTGTGTGTGTATATGTGTGATTGTGTGTGTGTGTGTGTGTGTGTGTGTGTGTGTGTGTATATATATATATATATATATGTGTGTGTGTGTGTGTGTGTGTGTGTGTGTGTGTGTGTGTGTGTAGCAGCCGCGGTGGTGAAGCGGTAGCATTGTAAAAAAAAAAAAATGTATATAGGTTCATAGCTAGGTACTAGGCTATCGGCCCTAGGGCCCATACAAGCCCAGCCAAAAAATGTACCCTGGCTTTCGCCACCCAAGAAAATTATTTTCCTGTGCCCCTGTCGAGCAGAGCCACAGAAATGATCCCCGGGGTGAGTTTCCCATTTCCCATCCAATCATCAAGATTTTTGTTGAAGAGTGCTAATGAGGAGCTCTGTTTGACATAGATAGGTAGTCTGTTCCAGAGTATGGGAAGTCTCTGGCCCATACAAGCCTAGCCAAAAAATGTACCCTGACTTTCGCCACCCAAGAAAATTATTTTCCTGTGCCCCTGTCGAGCAGAGCCACAGAAGTGATCCCTGGGGTGAATTTCCCATCCAATCATCAAGATTTTTCTTGAAGAGTGCTAATGAGGAGCTCTGTTTGACATAGGTAGTCTGTTCCAGAGTATGGGAAGTCTCTGGGACAGGAATCTATCCCTCCAGCATGTTCTGTTTATTGTGGTGACAAAGTTTAGGTCCCTAGAGCGTGTTGCTCGGAGGGATTGTCCAACAGCTCTGGGTTTGACATAGCTTTGTATGTTAGGCAGAGATCACCCCTGAGTAGGCGATATGCAATGGAGTAAAACTGTAGTTTTTTGAGACGGTCTGCATAGGGCATCTGTTTGAGGCCAGTAATCCTCTTTGTGAGGTATTTCTGTGGTCTTTCCAGTTGTTGTAGATGTCTTGTGAGGTACATACCAAAAGGGGCGTTGTACTCTGTAATGGGTCTAATGAGTGATGAGTAGAGGGGAACAATGACCATTTTTCTGGATGAGAATCCTTTTGTGATGAGATGAACCACGTAGAAGGATTTCCTGACCACTGTGGCAATGTGATTATCAAAGGAGAGACTACTGTCCACCTGTGTCCCAAGGTCTCTTATCACATTTTTGGCATTAAGTAGACTACCAGCTATGTGGTAGTTCATAGGTACAGAGTTTCTTCAGGCCATGGCTTTTATATATATATATATATATATATATATATATATATATATATATATATATATATATATATATATATATATATATGCGCACACACACACACACACACACAGTTGATCGACAGGTGTGGTGTAAGATTGACAGTCCCCAGTAGGGGATATTCCCTGATATTTCCTTTCCCCAGGGATCGTGCAATGTTAGAATTAGTATATATATAATTAGCAGGGATGCAGGGGGCTTTGCCCTCTGCAAAAACATTTGCCATTGATGTAGTCTGCTCCTTGGTAATCACCAGAACATGTGCAGAATGTGTTGATATTTAATTTGACGTTTTTACATAGTCTAGCTGTCAGTGATGTTCTTCGTGTTTCACTGTTGCAGTCATTACATTTGGGTAATCTGCTGGCAGGTTGCCATCAGTCGGCCTGAATTCCAAAGTCTTGGGTCCTGCGTCGGTTGCTGTCTCTTCTTCCATGACATCATGTTGTCAGAGGTATAAAACAGGCAGCCGACGCCATTTTCTTCAGTCTGTCTTGCCGTGCGGTGCCAGAAGCAGTTCGCAAGTGCCGTTCGGCCGACTCCTGAAATTTTCGAATTCGAGTTTCAGAACCGAAGTCTTCACTAAAGCTAAGTACCCTGTTGGGGAAACTTTTTCTTGCTCCATACTGATGTCAGTAAAAGTTAATAATTGCATTAATTGTGGGAAGCAAATACCTCATAAGGATTTCCAATTGTACTGTATTCCTTGCCTAGGCCTTGGTCATAACGTGCCTAGCTGTCGGTTTTGTGCTAGATTTAACCAAGCACTATTAAGTGTCGGTATATCTTTGCTTCACAATATTTTGGAAACAGATTTAACTATCCTGAAATGTCGTCGGATAGCAATCAGACTACCGGAGTTCACAAAAAACGCAAAGAAAAGGACAGAGACAGACCGTCACGGTGCAAAACCGACGACATTAGGCATTCTCCTAAGCCAGTCGCCGATATTCAGTGAGGCGCTTTCGCAGCCCCTGATACCCGCTACTTTCGAGTCGCAGGCCTCTACCGAGACCCATGTGGAGTCGGGCACGCCGCGAGATTTTCAAAGTATTGTACCCGTGGATGTCTCTCCCTCAGATGGGTCTGGAGCCGCTGAACAGGCACCGGCTTCTGAGGGTGTCCTCAGGCCTCAACATTTCTATAGAAAACTGATGCCAGCTTCAAAATCAAAGACAAAAACAACTTCTAAAAAAACGATGCATGAGCCACGTGCTCAGGCCTCCATGCCCAAAAAGCAGATGATCAAAATGGCTGAAGACCTAATTACCTTGATCAGGGGTTCCCAGCCCCCTCCTGATAAGAGGCTTAGGCAAGACACTGATTATGAATCTTCAGATCAGGTTTCTATTTCTTCTGATTCCTCTTCTGATCAGGAATTTTCTATACCACCCTATGAGGATTCTGATGCAGAGGAATCTATCCCATCTGCATCTCCTCTTGAAGATTATTCCTTTGGAGAAACCTTGCATACTTTGAGGGAGCATTTTCACTGAGAGTCAAGATTTCTCAGAATCAAAAAAAGAGGCTTAGGGATTTCCTTCTTCTCCCTCAGCATAGGCCTTTAGCCATACCTCCTGTTTTAGACATTGTGGATGATGTGTTTTCGGAGTCAAGCTAGACTCCAGAGTCCTTACCTCCGGCTCCTAGCAAGCCAGACAGATATTACAGGGTTCCTGACTCTCACAAATTTTTATTTAAAAACCCTGCTGCTGACCCTGAAATTGTTTCACAGGGTCCAAAAGGTGTAAAGGCCTCAACAGCAAAAAATCCTACCCCCTCTGATAGAGATTCCAGGGCACTGGATAGATGGGGAAAGAAGGTTTATACATCTGCAACCTTGGCAATTAGGGTCTTAAACTGCCAGTTTCATATGCTTAAGTATCAACAGCATGTTATGGGATTACTGAAACAGAAAATTATGTTGATTTCTGAATGTGTAGAAAATAAAGAATTGCAGGAATTACTGCATGCAGCAGAACAAGTTGGAAAGCATACTTTGCAATGTGGTTTTGATTCCTTAGAGGCCTCCTGCAGGGCCGTAGTTAGTGGATCTGTGATTAGAAGGCATGCCTGGCTAAAAGAGCAAAATTTGCCTGATCATGTTAAAGCTAAATTGCTGGATGCACCTTTACAGCATGATACTCTGTTTGGTATTAAGGCAGAAGAGGTTTTAAAGAAAATGTAAGACAAAGCTATGTCTGTGCAAACTGTAAAAGACTTTTTACAAGTTTAGCCACCAAGATACAGTAGACACTGGCCTACAAAAAAATGGTCCTTTCCTGTGTCCGACAGAGCTCCACGGGGCAAATCCAGGTGCCCTAAAGGTTCTAGATACCAGTCACAGGATTCTTACAGGTCAAAGCAATGGGGTGCCTCTACCTCCAAATCTGGAGGAAATAAAACGCAACCCTACAGTAAACAGTCTCAATGACTTCCCTCTGCCATCACCAAGCACTTATCTTTTGTCAGCTCCCTTAGGGGGAAAATTAGCACTTTATGTTCAAAATTGGCAGTTAATAACCCAGGACAAGTGGGTATTAAACATAGTATCCCAGGGATACATATTCCACTTCCACACTCTGCCAATTCCAAACGGTTGGCCAGATCTGCCAAATAATCAGTGGGCAGAGGCACAGAAACAAGTTATGTCCCTCATGGATATGGGGGCTGTTTTGCCAGTGCCAGAACAGGAAAAAGGACAAGGGTTTTACTCAAGACTGTTCTTGGTACCCAGAAAAGACAAGGCCTGGCGCCCAATACTGGATTTATCAATTTTAAACACATTCCTGGACATTCCAAAATTCAAAATGCTAACTTTGCAGCAGCTTCTGCCCATGCTGGGCAAGAATGCTTGGCTAGTGACTTTAGACTTAAAAGAGGCATACTTGCATATCCCAGTAAGGGAATCATGCAGAAGATACCTCCGTTTCAAGGCTGGCTTTATGCATTACTAATTCTCTGCACTGCCCTTTGGCTTATCTACTGTGCCCAGGGTCTTTACAAAGTGCCTGGCACCAGTAATTGCATTTTGCAGACAAAAGTATACAAATCTATCCTTACTTGGACGACTGTCTCATTCAAGCAGAGAACAAGGACATTCTTCATCAGCATCTGTATAAAGGCTTCTAACATGCCTAGGGTACACAATAAACGAAAAGAAATCACAACTGGTACCCACTCAAAAGATAACATTCCTGGGTGCAAGCTTGAATACAACTATCCAGATGGCTTTCCTCACGCCAGACAAACAAAGGCAACTGACTATTTACTTCAAACAGATGGCAACAAAAACCCAGTTATCTGCAAGACAAATTCTGCAGGCTTTGGGGTTCATGGCATCCTGCATTGTACTGATTCCATATGCAAGACTGCATATGAGGAAACTACAGTAGCACCTAAAAAGTTTATGGAGTCAACATTGTCACAGTCTGGAAACAATGATTTCTCTCATTCCCTGCCTATAACAGGAGTTTCTTTGGTGGGCAGAGGCATGTCACCAAAACATGGGACGGTCCTTCACTCTACCCCTGCCAGCCAAACCTTAACTACAGACTCATCAGACTATGCATGGGGGGCCCACCTGGCGGGAAGATGCATTCAGTGCATTTGGACCCCAAAACAAATGCATCTGCATATCAATCAGAAAGAGATGTTAGCTGTTCAAAATGCCCTGACAGCCTTCAAGGACTTACTTCATCCAGGACAACTACTGATAAAGACGGACAATACCTCGGTTATGTGGTACATAAACAAGCAGGGGGCACGCACTAATACTCCCTTTGCAGACTAGCCATGGCATTGTGGGACACAGCCTTGACTTACCAAGTACATCTTCAAGCTTAATTCCTGCCAGGAAAGCAAAATACTCTGGCAGACGACTTAAGCAGAAACCTTATGGACCCTCACGAGTGGAAACTGGATCCACAAGTCTTCAGCATAATAAAAAAAATGTATGGACCCTCACGAGTGGAAACTGGATCCACAAGTCTTCAGCATAATAAAAAAAAATGGGGGAGGCCGGACATAGACCTATTTGCCTCTCCTCGGAATTATCAACTGGACTAATTCTGCACAAGGACTTATCCCAGACAAGCATGGAAAGTGGATGCCCTATCCTTCAGTTGGAAAAACGTATCAGTTTACGCCTTTCCTACTCTGCCTTTTCTACCCAAGGTCTTACTAAAGGTCAGACAGGAAAGACCAAAAATTATACTAATTGCCCCGGACTGGCCCCGCCAACACTGGTATCCAATCCTAAGGAATATGTCTCAATTCCCAGCTTGGTACTTGCCTCAAATACCTCACTTACTGTCTCAGCAAAACAATCAGATCCTGCACAATCAGCTCCAAACACTGAACCTGGCAGCATGGCTGATCATGTAGTTATTCAAACACCACCTCTCAGTAAATCTGTGATGGGTGTCATTTTGGAAACCAGAAGGCCTAGTACTAGAAAATCTTATGCTGATAAATGGAAGAGATTCTGTGCTTGGAACCAAGCACAAGGAACTGACACAGCAGAGCCAAATATTCCTCAGATTTTACAATACTTGACTGAGATGCTTGACAAAGGCCAGTCATTTTCATCAATAAAAATCCATGCTTCTGCCATCTTGGCTCATTACAGCACAGAGCCACCAATCTTTTCTCACCCTTTGCTAAAACAGTATCTTAGAGGGGCCAAAAATCTAAAGCTTCCTAGAAGATCACCAATTCCTGCATGGGACCTAAATTTTGTGTTGGAAAAGCTCACCCTGCCTCCATTTGAACCAGCTGCTACTGCAGATATAAAGTTTTTGTCATGGAAAACAGCTTTGCTCCTGGCAATTACTACAGCAAGAAGGGTTTCAGAGTTACAGGCTCTCAGGGCTGTGGAGCCTTTTATCATATTTTACCCAAACAGTGTGTCCCTCCGGACCAATCCTTCCTTTATGCCTAAGGTGGTTTCCAGTGTGGCTCTTAACCAAACTATTCATCTGCCAACCTTTTATCCAAATCCCCAGAACAAGGGGGAGCAGATTCTACATTCCTTGGACGTACACAGACAACTAAGATTCTACTTGAGCAGGTCTAAAGCTCTAAGAAAAACTGAGCAGCTACTGGTAGCATTTGCTGCAGGATCAGAGGGAAAGGCTGTTTCAAAGCAGACTATTTCAAAGTGGATAAGCAACTGCATTCGTTTCTGCTACTTACATTATGGTAAACTGGTGCCCAAGGGCATTAGGTCTCATTCCACCAGGGCTGCAGCTACATCAGCAGCTTTTCTCAGAGGGCTACCAACCAAAGACATTCTAGAAGCTGCTACTTGGAGTTCCGTTCATACTTTTACAAAGCATTATCGTTTGCCTCTCTCCTGTAAGTCCAGGGCAGGCTTTGCCACTGCATTTTGCAGGGTCTTATAGCCGCCCCTAATGCTGTTTAGCTCCAGTCTCCCAACCATAGCTTTGGGATTGTACCCAAATGTAACAACTGCAACAGTGAAACACGAAGAACATAGTACAGTTGTCTACACTTACCATAAATGTAGATGTTCGAGTGTATTCACTGTTGCAGTCCAGGTTACCCACCCGCTATCCTTGTGGTGTATTTGTTTTTAGATGAAGGTAAAGTTTATGTTGTTGTATGTATATATAGTTTATATACTCATATATATATATATATTTGCTCACCATTTGGGGGGGCACCTGACATCTGGGGCAAGAAAAACTAAAGAAAATGGTGTCTGCTGCCTGTTTTATACCCCTGACGTCATGGAAGAAGAGAGAGCAACCGACACAGGACCCAAGACTTTGGAATTCAGGCCGACTGAGGGCAACCTGCCAGCAGATTACCCAAATGTAATGACTGCAACAGTGAATACACTCAAAAATCTACATTTATGGTAAGTGTACACAACTGTACTTTGTCTCCTTTTGATCTGGTGTCCTACATCTATATTTAATATATATATGTATGTGTATATATATATATATATATATATATATATGTGTGTGTGTGTATATGTATATATATATATATATATATATATATATATATATATATAGTTTATACACAAACGTGCATATGTGTGGATATAAAATATGCATTTCTGTTTTTTAGTGCTGCCACCACTGACGAGGAACGACAACATTTGCAAGAAGTAGGTTTATTTCATCTAGGAGAGTTTGTAAACGTTTTCTGTCATGGATCACTGGTAATGCAGAATCTTGGAGAGACATCCACACCAACACAGGGTTCTGTGCTCTTTGGCACTGTCAATGGAATGATTGGTAAGTTTGTGTTCCATTTCAGAAATTTTACCAGTACAGACACTTGCTTATTTCTATGGCTGGCTGTGAGTCCAGTAAGCGAATGGTCAGATAGACCAAGTCAGAGGCTTTAGTAAGGTCAATTAAAACAAGCTCAGTAATATAGCCTTTGTCAGTATTAAGGAGGATGTCATTAGTGGGGGCACAAAGGGCTGTCGTCATGTTTTTAGCAAATCAGAAGCCATGCTGGTGACTTAACATTAGATGGTATTTCTGTATATAGTTTGCCAGTTGTGAGTAGACCATTTTTTTCAAGAGTGGGAAGGATAAAAGTGAGTCTCAAGTTACTGAAAGTGGATGGTTTTGGATTTTTAAGGGAAAGGGTTCCCTAACACTTTGTCTACAAATTGATTTTCTGGATAGATTTCTTTGGTTTATGCATGTGAGGCATGGAGTTTCTCTGTGGCAAAATGTGTAAGCTCAAGTGAACTAAATGAAAAAGCAGAGTTGAAGCAGGGTTCAAGTCCAGAATGCTGATCATTTGTGCATTGCATATAAGCAAACCTCTCCAGTTAAAATCCTCTATAGGAAATGCTTTCCATAGTCTCCCACTATTCATAGCTGCTCGAAGAGCTGCCAGTTTGTGCAGAGGGCAGCACCACTACAGGTCATCTTATAATGTACTGCAAAACACTCTCACTTAAACCTTTAAGTGCCTCTCTCCTACTCCTCCTCATCTACTAAGAGTCTGGTATAATGGATAGACGCTTCCCTTTCATCTCTATTTCTGGCCTGGTGGATATGGCCAGCCTGAAACAGTGTAGTATCTATCTCATGTTCACTGACAGCCATTTAATTTTAGAACAGACAAACTGTGTGAGAGATGTAGATACACAATGTCATTGGAGGTAAAGCTCTCACATACACACACACAAAATGCAAACCAGGTTGTCCGTGTTAAACCCAAAACACTCACTACCAACACTAAGTGACAAACGCACAGACCCACATATGGACGGGTGCTCACCTGTAATATACCCAAACCTCCAAGACCTCCTAAAAGCATCTTTCAATGGCCCTGTGCACTCTGAAAAAGACAGCACTTTGAACAACACATAGCTTTGAAAATCATGGCAGCCGTGCTTCCAGGTCCATAAGGCAATACACCACACAGCCAAGCATTCTAGTTATTGAGATTCTATTGTAAGACATGCTGATGTCCCCTTACCAGGCTAAACAAGGAGAGCATCACCGTAAGCTGCCTTTTTGGAGACATGATCGCCAGATCACTCACAGACTTGAGTCTTTAAACCACAAGTACTAGTATGACACAGTCATAGCCCATGTGGGCATAAAGGACCAGAGCTGTACCTTACTAGACTATATGAATAGACACATGATGAAGCTCTTTGAATATGTGTCCTAGGTGGGTATGAATCCAGCCTTGAATAGCATCCTACCTTCACCAATGATTATGCCACAGTACCAGCAAAAAATTGACTTCAAAGATTGGCTTAGTTTCTGGTGTTGCAAGGGGATCCAGTATCTGTCATTCTGGGGAGACATGATCAACAAACCACAATTCTTTGCCAGAGATGGTTTACATATATCATTATTTGGCTTCTGGATATCAAGTCTTTAAATCCTTCAACATAATAAAAATCACTCATGACTAACTGAAGGTGCTGCTGCTCACTGCTAGAAGTTTAAACAAAAAACTGCACTCCCTGGAAGTACTGCTCACCCTGGAGAATGCGAACGTGTGCAGTCACAGAAGCATGGTTCAGAACCATGGAAAGTATCCCAGCTATCAAGGGCTGCAGTGCCTTTCATGCATTTCAGTCCTTCTCAGCACAGGATTAAACAAAGGGAGGAGATGTGTCAGTGTTAGTAAAGGACAAGTACACAGATAGACTGGTCCAAAAGCATGACTTGCGTGAGCTGCTCCATGCCCAACTATAACCCTAGGTTCAGTCCCCTGTCACGTCCTTACTAGCTACAGATCCTCTAACATGAGTCTGGAAAATCATACCTCCTACCTAAACCTACTTTAATTTCTTAACATTCAGCTCAACAACATACTTAAGGTGATTTCAACTATCCCTCCATAAATTGGGAGACTTATATGACCCATAATTCACGTGCTCAGAGGTTTTTGGACTTCATCAATGCAAACACCCTGGAGCAACCAGTTAGCTTCCCAACTAGAGATGCAAATATCCCAGACCTACTAATCACAAACATGGGGGGTAATGCTACTTCCTCCCATGCATTAACTCCTCCCTGGTAAGATATGACCACAGAATGATCTCCTTTAGTACTAAAACTAACCTAGAACCCCCATCGAATTCCAAACCTGTTAAGAACTTTGCTAAAGCCAGTTACCTCAAACTAAGTGACAGTTTATTAAACTTATTGCCCCTCTGAACCAGGATGATACTGAGGCCTACTCTTAGCTGTACGCCAAAGCTTTGTACAACCACAGTCATAGATGCATCGAGGAGGCAGTACCTGTCAGAGTCAAACGCATGATTGCTGACAAAAATAAACCACCTTGGGGGACCTCTAGCATAAATAGGCTATTTAACAAAAGGGAAAAAATCCTTTCCAAAGCCAAGAAGGAAAAGACAAAGCAGTGCAAAAAGACACTCAGCAGTCTAAACAAACAAATTAGAGAGCTGGTCAGATCTGCAAAAGCAAAATATGAGGCAGAGATATCCTCCAAAGTGAAAGATAACTGTAAGGCTTTTTTTTAATTATGTTTGTAACCTCAGGGGAAACGGTCGGCAGTGTGCCGAGTTGATCTTGAGCGGCAACACAGACACAGCTGAAAGTATAGCAAACCTGCTGGGAACAGGTTCAGTTTAAACCCCCCCCCCCATCACCTCCTATCACACCCAAATAAATACCCATAACCATCCCCTACCAGTCATTACGAGGGACAGGCCCTTACTGCGCTCTTTATAGCCAAAAATACAGCCTCCATGGGCCCTGAGTGCATTCCAGGATGCTTCTTAAATAGCTTAAAGCATCGTCTGTCATGAACACTATAAACCCTATTTAACCACAGCCTGTGGACAGGCTTTGTCCCAGAGGAATGGTGGACTGCAACACTCTTCCCTCTGTACAAAGGGGGCCCCATGTGCTGACTCGGAACTGCAAACCCATAAGCTTGACCAGTCTTATCTGCAAGACCATGGAGAGAATTATCGTGACAGTGGAACAGGAAAGTAACTTTCTTGGGTGGCGTAAGCTAGGGAACCTCTTTGGCTAGGCTTACGTTGGCCCTTGGGCCGATTAGCCTAGTACCTACCTATGAACCTTTGATCAATAATGACATAGGAACTCTCCAAACACTGGACTTACTGACAGGGTCACATGCCCGGATAGGTGAACCCACTTCCGGTAAGAAACCTGTTACTAGCAGTGTCCCATAGGGTTTAATGTTGAGACCCCTCCTGTTTGGCATATACTTCTCTGAAGTGAAGGCCAGTGTTGAGGGCCTCTGGCTCACCAAGTTCGCCGACTGTAAGCTGGGAGCAATCATTGAATCCCCATATGATGTTGACATCCTACAAACAGACCTAAAAATGTCAAGCAATTGGTGCCAAAATTGTGATCTGAGACTAAATGCAAAAAAGTGTATTTATACCCTTTGGTAAATCAGATGTCCCTGCAAATTATTATATTGATACCACACCCCTAGAAGTAGACCCAGTGTTGAGTGTCCTAGGAACACAGATAGATAACCTAAAGTTTGACCACCAGGTAGCTACAGTAGTGAGGAAATCCTTCTGTGCGAGTCAACTTATAAGTAAAGGCATGACATCAAGATCAAAGGAAATCATAGTGCCATTGTACTCTGCCCTAATCCAACCCATAGTCGAGTACACTGCTCCCTCTTACATGTACCTAACCGGGCACTTACATGAACTAGAGCAGACCCAGAGGTTCCTCAGTAAAAAAAAAAAAAAAATACAAAGCTTAAGACACATGTCTTGTGCAAACTGACTAAAGGCCCTATCCCTTTACTCCGTCTCTGATCATTTATTGAGAGGGGCCTTATGACTGACCTACAAGGCATTCAATGATCCACCCCTGATGAAAATATTACATATTATATTCACAGGAAAAATTATATGAGAGTTACGTATTGTGTGGACCTGAAGCTTATTTTATGACTCTACCAGAACTTGCTAGAGAGACAGATTCATACCCCAAGGCTAACTTGTCTAGGGAATATATTTCCCATCTTTATAAAACATAGCCCATCTCTTACTCTGTTCAAATATAATTTGGATAAATGGATGGGGAACCGTAAATTCACTTCCAGACTATTGCCCATGTCCCTTATGGACGGAGGCAGCCTGTTAAATGTCTCAGGCTCCAGCAACCAAAGACCCACTACCCTGATACTACTCCATCCCATATCTGAGGAATTTTTTATTTTTATTTATTTTACATTTGTTAACCGGGAAGATCCAGCTGGACCAGGTCCATTTTCAGTGGATGACCGGGGAGAAAAGCTCTACAATTAAGATTTAGTAAGAAGTTACTACAATGAGAAATATACAAAATGGGAAGACAGTAGATTACTTATACAAAAGTTAACAGGCAATGCAGGACTGAAATACAGTTAGATTAAATATTTACAAAGGTGGCAGTTTACATTACTAGTAAGCATACTCTGAAAGAAGTACTAAGACAATGTGACTTATTCTAAGAGTATGTATTTCTATGTGAGTAGAATAGTGTGAATTCTAGACTGAAATTGTTTGAAGGAGGAGAAGAGAAGGTATAGAGATTGTCAAGTGATACATGGACAGATCCAAGTTGTACTAAGATGAGATTTGAGTATTTTTTTTAAGTTTGTGATTGTTGTAGTGGAGGTTATATTAGTGGGGAGATTGTTCCATTTTTTTTGGCTATGATGTGGGAATATAGGGCTTTACCTGCAGTGTTATTAACAGTAGTAACACTGAGGAGAGATTTATTGGATGAGCAGAGAGGGCGACTGGAAGAGTTGGAGGTTAATAGCTGTTTTGAGGGCTGGAGTTTTTTCTGGGTAGTTTCTGATGATAAAGGCACAGGTGAGTTGTTTGTAAGTTAGGAAATTCAAGCCATTGAAGTTCTTTTAGTACTTGGCAGTGAAGAGTTCTAAAGGGGGAATTATTGGCAAATTTGGCTATTTTGTTATAGCATGACTCTAACTTGTCCAGATCTGCTTTTCTAGTATGGGTTAGGATTGGTGCAACAGAAGTAAGTGTTGATAAGAGGTGAGTTTGAGCTAGGGTGATTCTTGATTTTACTGTGATATAGTTTTTGTGCCTTTAAAGGGTTCCCATTTTTTTGTGAACTTTCTGAATGGTTTGTACTATGTGTAGATCGAATGATAGGTTGTTGTCTAGTTCAACTCCTAGGAGTTTTGTGTGGGTGGAAAGAGAGATGATAGTGCCATTCCTAGATGAGATCGTGAAAGTAGAGGGGATAGATTTTGTTTTATTAGGGGTGAACAAGAGAAGTTTGGTTTTATTGGGGTAAGAATAAGTTGTATGTCAGTGATCCAAGTTTCAATAGCAGAGAATGATTCTTGGGCAAGTTGTTGTAGGGGATTGACAGATGGGGCTGCACAGATGAGAGTGGAATCATCTGGGTACTGAATAAGTGAGGTTTGCTTGGAGGAGGTGTATAGATTGTAGAGACAGAGAAGAGTAGTGGGCCTAATATTGAGCCTTGTGGTACTCCTATTGCGTTAGGGAGAGGAGGGGATAGTTCATTGTGACATTATACAGATTGTTGTCTATCTGATAAGTAGCTTTTGAATCAGGAGATAGTAGGGGAAGTAAAGGATAGAGAATGAAGAGCATCCAATAGTTTAGGGTGTGAGACCATGTCAAATGCTTTAGAGAGGTCTAAAAAGGTAGCAGATGCATAGTTGTTTTTATGATGATTAACCAGATTGGTGAAGGAGAGAAGAGCAGATGTACTATGGTGAGGGGCGGAATCCGTGTTGGATGGAGGAGAGAAGATTGTTTGTATTCAGGAATCGCATAACTTGTGAGTGTATGCATTTCTCTAGGAGCTTAGATAAGGGGGAAAGAATGGCTATAGGCCGATAGTTGGAAAATTCGTAAGATTTACCACTTTTGTGAAGAGCTATAATGTAAGATATTTTCCATAGTTGTGGCACATAAGCTTCCTGAGTGGACCTGTTTATTAGGATTGATATTGGATATGATAGGGAGTCAGCTGCTATTTTTAGGAAGTTAGCAGGAATACCATCTGCTGCTAGTCTGGTAGGTTTTAGTTTGAGGAGGAGGTTTCTAATTTTAGATATAGGGACAGGTGAGAGAGAGAAGGATGGTTATAAAATAGTATAATATCATATCCTGGTTATTATTGGCTTGGCTTGCAAAGGCTCTTGTGCCGTTAGTTTGGTAATCACCTATGAAATTACAAACCTAGGTAAAGGTTATGCATAATGTTGAAGACTGTGTGTTAGGTGATCTTGACATAATTTGATGAACCAGGGACAGAGGCCTTCAGATCCAGAGGGGACATCATTTGAACTTTGATCTAAAATTTGTTTTGATATATTTTATGTTAATGCGGCTAAATTAAAAGGGAGAGGTAAAGGGAAGTGACTGACTGACTTGTGGTGGGGGACATATTGGAGAGAGTTTTTAGTAAGAGAATGATGTAAGGAAGTCATCAGGGTATAGGAGACCAGAAGAAGAGAAATATTAATCCCATCAACCGAAGAGTTTGTGTTTGATGCCAAGCATATTATCTGACTGTCTAGCTTCAAGACTTGCTTGGGTTGGTTACACAGGTATGTTTGTTTTGGAGAAAGTTGTCTTTGTCTACAAAATGATTTTTCTGAATAGATTTGTTAGGTTCATGAATTTGTCTATTTGCTGGTGAGAGCTTCCAGCCCTAAGCTCTTTTGTGACTTAAAAGTTGTTCTACACTTAATAGTCTGTAGATGATTGGAAAGTATTTTTATTGTGGTGTTGAGTATTTTGGCAAGTATGCTGGCTGCACTTGAGAGATTAGTGCCACTTAGGATATTGGTCCAGTCATTTGATACCAAGTCTGATTGCAGTTTGGTTATCTTTTGTTGTGAGGTGCAGCTAAATGTTTAGTTTTAGTGGCATTTCTATTTTTTTGTTGGAGTAATGAATAAGAAAATAATGGGAGACTTGTCACTAAAAGTGGGGGAGGGGGTATTTCAACATTGAGGATACTGTTGAGAGAGTTTGTTATAATGATATTAAGGAGGTTGTGATTATTGGTTTTGAAACTGAGTCTGGTGGACCTGGAATGGATTTTAATAAATTAAGATCTATGAGGAAGTTGTTAATTTGCTTTTTTAATGTACTGAGGAGATTAGTGCTGATGTTCCCTAAAACAAATTCTTGTAATGTCTTTAAGGCTTGTATGTATTGGAGAATAAGCTGATTGAATGTGTCATGGAATAGTGATTATGGCAAATAAGCAAAGTGAATTTAGTGGAACTTAGCGAGAAGAATACTATGGTTTTGGTAATTTGATATGGCCTGTATTTCTAGTTGAACCTAAAGACTGTGTATATTAAAAAGAAAGTGTACCACCTCCAGATCTTACTCCTCAACAGGCACTCAAAGCTTAGCTGTAGCCCGGGAAGTGATGTCTGAGAAGAGGAATAATCTTTTTCCCAGGATTCAACTATTGCAGTGATACTTGGAGCAAGGTTACCTAAAATATGTCTGGCTGTTCAGTTTTGTCTTTTTTGCTGACAGAATTCAGCAGACCAAAAGGTAAAGTAAAAGATGGAAGTGGTGTGAATTATGGTTAATAATGGGTGTGCTGCGGATGAATAGTGGGTGGATGCAAGGTAAGATTAGGTCCTGTACTGCTTTTGTTAGTAACACATAGGGGACAGGAGTTATTTTTAGTAGAAATGTTTGTGATGGTAAATTGTAGAGCGAGTTTAACTGTTTATCTTATGGCTCTGGTTTAATAAGGTTTGGAAAGCATGCTTGATAAATGGAATAGTTTTGGATTTAGTACATAGTGAAGAGGAATGTATAGGGTATTACTTGCTAGAAAGGCACGGTTGAGATGTAATTTAGTGGGCTTGTAGCTAAAGAAGGGAGCTAATAGTGATGATGGGGAGGAAAGTACAAATGTATGCATTGGTTGTTTAGAAAGTTTAACAAAGAATGAGGTAAAGCCATAATTCTTTTAAGTTTTAAGAATCAAAAAATGAATGTTTCTAGTTGTGGGCTGATAGGAAGAGTAGATGAAGGATTCGAGAAAATCAGTAATAAGAAAAACGTTTAAAATGAAGGGCAGATATTTGGTGTATAAATGATAGTAGTATGTGAAATTGAAGAAGGAACACTTTGTTTTTGTAATGTGTGTTGAGCAGAGTACAGCTGAAAAATAGTAGTGATTAAGGTCATTGCCCATACTGAATATCATTTTTTGAGTAATTAATACACAGATAAGAAACAAGCAAAAAGTAGTTATTGGGACATTAAACTTCATAGAAATTGTGGGAGGTGCTACTTGATCTTTAAGTGTAGATGTGGTTGTGGAGAAAAGACAGCCACCAATGATGATTGGGATTAGTCAGTTTGTGTATGTGCACAGCTACTGACCCAGCAGCTCAGGAGTGAGAACTTTGTAAGTGGACCTTAGCTAAAAGGGAAATTTTAATGATAAGTGGAAATACAGTTAAAATGTTGCAGCCTGCAAGAAGTAGCTGTTTGGCATCTAAGGCATTGTAAGCAATAGCTGCTAGCTCTTTTACAGTTGCTTAGCTTAAAGAGCTGGTCAGGGCACTGTTTAAACTCAAAGCTGAAGAAGAGTAAACATATGAGACATCCATGGGAATGGAATATTAAGGGAGTAGGTGAGGACTGGAAAGGTCCATGAGGAACCCTGCACAGAGCAAAAGCAGTACTAGTTTAATGTCCATCTTCAGTAAAAAAAAAAAAAAACAAAAGTGTCAACGCCAAGTAGATCCTGGAACTCACTTCCAGCTGATATTACCTTACTTTCCACCTTAGGTCAATTTAAAACTAGACTCAAACAACATTTGTCACTTAACTGGCTATGTCAATGTATCAAGCTTGGCTAACTCGAATGTGTAAAAATCTGTTAACCAGTTTACTGTGTAATGTAATTTAATCCTGACTTGTGCTCAGGGCTAACTTTAACCTGTGGAACTTGTTTAACTTGCTTACTTATGTAATCTCTGTAAATAATCTGTTTGTAATATGTAATGCTGGTATTATGTAATGCTGTATTTTCTGCCTCCGCTGAAAATGGACATGCATCCAGTCGGACTATCCCGGTCAACAAATGTAAAATAAAAAATAAATGTGCAGTTTCCAGTGAGGAGTGACACTTGTACAGGTGAGGATTCTGTAACCAAAGATCTTATTCATCCCATCTGCCTAGCCTAACTGATGGGTCTTTGGGCTGCTTGTCAGATATACACCAACAAAACTAATGCTCCAGCCTTACTAAAATTTGACACACCCCTCCCATAATGCACCTGGGCCTCTAGTTGCCTCAGATCTCATTTGCCACATGAACATTCATACACAAGTCTTGCCAAGTAAAGCTAAGTGCTCCACATTTCATGCCCCCCATTTTTTGGAAACTGTTGATGTTATTATTCAGCTCCTTTCAGAATACTTTAACCCATTTTAGGATGTTCTTCGTGTTTCACTGTTGCAGTCATCACATTTGGGTTATCTGCTTGCAGTAGCCCTCAGTCGGCCTGATTATCAAAGTCAGGGGTCCTGCGGTGGTTGCTGTCTCATCTTCCATGACGTCGGGTAGTAAGGGGTATAAAGCATGCAGCCAATGCCATTACACCAGTCTTTCTTGCCGTGCGGTGCCCAAAGCAAAAAGCAGTTTGCAAGTGCCGGTCGACTGACTCCTGAAATTTTCGTTTTCGAGTTTCAGAACCGAAGTCTTCAACTAAGCTAAGTACCCCATTGGGGAACCTTTTTCTTGCTCTAAGCCGATGTTAGTAAAAGTTAACAAATGTATTTCTTGTGGAAAGTAAATATCTCATAAAGATTTTCATTCGTACTGCATTCCTTGCTTAGGCCCAGACCACAACTTACCTCGCTGTCAGTTTTGTGCCTTATTCAAACCTTGAACTGTTCATCGTCTGTTCATTTACGCTTCTAAGTATTTTGGTACTCTGTTCAATTATCCAGAAATGGCTTTGCTAAGCCACCCAACTACCGACATTATGAAAAACCGCAAAGATAAACAGAGACGGACGGCATAGATCCAAAGCTGCCAACGACGCTTCTCCTAAGCTAGTCGCCAGTTCTCCGGTACTCAGTGAGGCGCTTTCGCAGCCCCTGATACCCTCTACTTCAGATTCGCAGGACTCTACTGAGACCCATTTGGAGTCAGGTATGCCACGAGATGCTTCCTCGACTGTGGAACCTGCGGATGTCTCTACCTTGGATAGGTCCAGAGCCGCTGTGCAGCCACCAGCTTCTGAGGGTGTATTCAGGCCTACTGACTTGCATATTAAACCGATGCCATCTTCTTCTTCAAGGCCTAAACTCGATCCATGCCTAGAAAACCGATGCCCAGACCGCATGGTCAGGCCCTTATGCTTAAAAAACAAATAAGAATGGCTGAAGACCTTATTATTCTAATCAGGGGAAGCGACCCTTCCCTCTCTGAGAGACCTAGGACTGATTTTCCGTCTGATTCTTCTGATCAGGACTCTGAAATATCTGTTTCCACTGATGACCAGGATTTATCCTTATCTACCTATGAGGATTCTGATGCAGACAACTCCATTCCCTCTGCTTCCCCTCCAGAGGATTTCTCTTTTGGTGAAACCTTGCATACTCTTAGGGAGCATTTTCACTGGGAAAGCCAGGATTACTCTGACTACAAAAAGAGGCTTAGGGATTTCTTACTCTTTCCCCAACACAGGCCTTTAGCTATGCCTCCTGCAGTGGACATTGTTGATGATGCCTTCTTGAAATCTAGCCTGGCCCCTGACACTCTACCTCCTGCTCTCAGAAAACCTGATAGGTATTACAGGGTTCCTAACTCTCACAAGTTCCTTTTTAAAAATCCTTCTGCGGATCCTGAGACCATTTCACAGGGACTCAAGGGCATTAAGGCCACTACTGCCAAAAATCCTACCCCCTCTGATAGAGATTCCATGGTGCTGGATAGATGGGGTAAGAAGGTATACACTTCTGCAACCTTGGCCATTAGGGCTTTAAACTGCCAGTTTCATATGTTTAGGTATCAGCAGCATATTACTGGATTGCTTAAACAGAAAATGATGATTCCTGATTGTGCTGAAAATAAAGATTTACAGGATTTAATGCATTCTGCTGTACAAGTTGGAAAACATGCTTTGCGATGTGGTTTTGATTCACTAGAGGCATCTTGCAGGGCTGCTGTCACTGGGTCTGTACTTAGAAGGCATGCTTGGCTTAAGGAACAGTTTTTGCCAGATCATATTAAGGCTAAATTGCTGGATGCTCCCTTAAACCAAGACCGCCTGTTTGGCACCATAGCAGAAGTAGTACTTAAAAAGATGGAGGGAAAACCTAAATCTATGCAAACTGTTAAAGATTTCCTGCAAGTACTGCCTCCAAGATTTAGTAGGCATTGGTCCTCTAAGAATTGGTCCTTTCCTGCCTCTTCCAGGCCTTCTCAGTCCAAACCCAGAACCAGCAGAATACCCAGGCTGCAGTCCCAAGGGACTCACAGGACTAAGCAGTGGGGTGCTCCCACTTCCAAAGCAGGAAGTAGTAAGACTCCCCGCTATGGTAAACTGTCTCAATGACTTAACTTTAAACCTTCCAAGCCCTGCTCAACTGACTGTTCCTTTAGGGGGCAAGATTGCCCTGCAGGTAAAAAATTGGGAACTCATTACCCAGGACAAATGGGTTTTAAATATAGTTTCTCATGGATACAGATTCTAATTCCACTCCTTGCCAGCCCCAAACGGTTGACCAAATCTACCCCCAAATCAGTGGGCAGAGGCTCAAAAGCAAGATGATGTTCATAGTGTTTCACTGTTGCAGTCATTACACTTGGGTTATCCTGCTGGCGGGCGACCCGCAGTCGGCCCGAGTTCCAAAGTCTTGGTCCGGCGTCGGTTGCTGTCGCCTCCTCCCTGACGTCAGTGCGCCAGGGGTATGAAAGTCGCAACCTACGCCATTTTCTTCAGTCTTTCTTGCCACGTGGTGCCCGAAGCAAAAGCAGTTCGCAAGTGCCGGTCGGCCGACTCCTGAGATTTTCAAAATTGAATTTCAGAACCGAAGTCTTCAATAAAGCTAAGTACCCCATTGGGGAAATTTTTTCTTGCTGCAGACAGATGTCAGTAAAAGTTAATTGTATTTCTGGTGGGAAGCAAATACCTCATAAGGACTTTCACTCTTACTGCATTCCTTGCCTAGGCCCTGACCACGACGTTACTAGTTGTCGGTTTTGTGCTAAATTCAATAAGCACACTATTAAACGTCGGTTTGATTTTGCTTTACATTATTTTGGAAAAAGATTTAATTACATAATGCCGTCAGAACAACCGACGACCGGAATGTGTAAAAAATGCAAGGACAAAGAAAAAGACAGACATCCGAGGTCCAAAACCGATGAAACCTCTTCTAGGCCAGTCGCCGGTTCTCAGTGAGGCGCTTTCGCAGCCCCTGACACCCGCTACCTCAGAGCCACAGGCCGTAACAGACAGCCACGTGGAGACACCGAGGCCTGTGGAAACTCAAGGTATTGGGCCTACGGAAAACATACCCTCAGATGGGTCCGGAGCCGCTGAGCAGGCACCGGCTTCTGAGGGTGTTTTCAGACCTTCACAGCTTACAATTAAAGCTACTACAGCAGCAAAGGTAAAGTCAAAAACACCATTAAAGACAAGGAAACAAGTGCACCATTCTCCAGAACAGGCATCCATGCCAAAGAAACAGATGCTTAAAATGGCCGAAGACCTTATAACTTTAATCAGGGGCTCCCATCCCCCTCCTGACAAAAGGCCTAGGCAAGACACTGATTATGATTCCTCTGACCAGGTTTCCATTTCCTCTGATTCTTCTTCTGACCAGGGATATTCTCTCCCTCCCTATGAGGACTCTGATGCTGAAGAGTCCATTCCTTCAGCCTCACCGCCTGAGGATTACTCTTTTGGGGAACCCTGCACACCATGAGGGAGCATTTCCATTGGGAGAGCCCGGATTACTCAGAATCCAAGAAAAGGCTCAGAGATTTCCTTTTATTGCCTCAGCACAGGCCCCTGGCTATCCCCCTGTGCTTGATATTGTAGATGATGTTTTTTCTGAATCCAGTCTGTCTCCAGATTCTTTACCCCCTGCACCAGTAAAGCCAGACAGGTACTACAGGGTCCCTGACTCTCATAAATTTCTTTACAAAAACCCCGCTGCAGACCCAGAAACTATTTCTCAGGGTCCTAAAGGGGTTAAAGCTTCCACTGCCAAAAATCCTGCCCCTCAGATAGGGATTCCAGAGCTCTGGACAGATGGGGAAAAAGTTTACACTTTTGATACTTTAGCTGTAAGAGCTTTAAAGTGCCAGTTTCACATGCTTAAATATCAACAGTATCTCATGTCATTGTTAAAGCAGAAAATGGTTACAAATATAGAAGGTCCTGACAGTAAAGAAATGCAGGATTTATTGCATGCAGTTGAACAAGTGGGAAAGCATACTCTGCAATGTGGTTTTGATTCATTAGAGGCTTCTTGTAGAGCCGCAGTTACAGGCTCAGTTATTCGAAGACATGCTTGGTTGAAAGAACAAAGTTTACCTGACCATGTTAAAGTAAAATTATTGGATGCTCCACTACAGCATGATTCTTTGTTTGGTGTTAAGGCAGAGGAGGTGTTAAAGAAAATGGAGGATAAAGCAAAGTCAATGCAAACTGTGAAATATTTCTTACAGGTTCAACCACCTAGATTTAGCAGAAACTGGCTTTCAAAAAATTGGTCCTTTCCAGTGTCAGACAGGCCACAAAGAGGCAGATACAGACACCCAAGAGGCAGATCTCAGCCCCAAGGCTCCTACAGACCTAAACAATGGGGCGCTACAGCCCCCAAAGGAGGAGAAGACAAATCACAACCTTATAGGAAACAGTCACAATGACTTCCCTCTGCAAAGGCCAAGCTCTTACCAGTTGACAGCCACCCCTAGGGGGAAAGCTAGCACTTTTCTCAAAAAATTGGCACATGATCACCCAAGACCAATGGGTGTTGAATATAGTTTCTCAAGGGTACAGGTTCCACTTTCACACGCTTCCAAAACCAAAAGGTATGCCAAACCTGCCACAATACCAATGGGCAGAGGCACAAAAACAGATTGCTGCTCTTATGGATATGGGAGCTATTCAAAAAGTTCCACAAGAAGAACAGTGCCAAGGATTTTACTCACGCCTTTTCCTAGTACCCAGAAAGGACAAAGCATGGAGACCAATACTGGACCTGTCAATCCTAATTACTTTCCTGGATGTTCCAAAATTCAAAATGTAACACTACAACAACTCCTGCCCATGCTGGGCAAAGAGGCTTGGCTAGTTACTTTGGATCTCAAGGAGGCATACCTGCACGTCCCAATCAGACAATCGTGCAGAAGATACCTCAGATTTATAGCAGGCTCAATACATTATCAATTCTCTGCACTGCCCTTTGGCTTATCTACTGCGCCCAGGGTCTTCACAAAATGCCTGGCACCAGTAATTGCATTTTGCAGACAAAAAGGAATTCAAATATATCCCTACTTGGACGACTGCCTTATACAAGCAGAGAGCAAGGACATTCTTCTAAAGCACCTGGCGTTTGTAAAAAGATTGCTAATTTGCCTAGGGTACACAGTAAAGGAAAAGAAATCAAACCTAGTGCCCTCTCAAGAGATAATATTCCTGGGTGCAAGCTTAAATACAACTGCCCAGATGGCTTGTCTCACGCCAGACAAGCAAAGGCAACTGACTCATTTCTTTCAAATGATGGCAACAAAGACCCAGCTCCCTGCAAGAAAAATTCTGCAGGCCCTGGCTTTCATGGTTTCTTGCATTCTACTAATTCCATATGCCAAACTGCATATGAGGAAACTACAATGGTATCTAAAAAGTGTTTGGACTCAGCATTGTCACAGCCTAGAGACTATCATAACTTTGATTCCCTGCCTACAACAGGAGTTTCGATGGTGGTCCCAGGCCTGTCACCACAACAAGGGGCAGCCTTTCACCTTACCTACAGCCAGGCAGACAGTAACAACGGATGCATCGGATTATGCCTGGCGAGCACATATGGCAGGAAAATGTATTCTGGGCACGTGGACCAAGGAACAAATGCATCCTCACATCAATCAAAAAGAGATGCTAGCTGTACAGAATGCCCTGACAGCCTTCAAGGACCTAATACATCCAGGACAAGTATTAATAAAGACAGACAATACCACAGTTATGTGGGACATAAACAAGCAAGGGGGCACACATTCCTACCCCCGATGCAGACAAGCCATGACTTTGTGGAACACAGCACTGACCTACCAGGTACATCTGCAAGCACAATTCCTGCCAGGAACAAAGAATACACTGGCAGACGAACTAAGCAGAAATGTCATGGATCCTCACGAATGGAAGCTAAATCCACAAGTGTTCAGCATGATAATAAGGGAATGGGGACGCCCGGACATAGATCTCTTTGCCTCCCCTCACAATTGTCAATTACAAAAATTTTGCACAAGGACTTATCACTCTCAAGCATGGAAAGTGGATGTACTATCTTTCAGCTGAAAAAACCTGACAGTCTATGCCTTCCCTCCGATGCCTCTTCTCACCAAGGTGCTTCTAAAAGTCAGACGAGAGACCAAAAATGATCCTGATTGCACCAGACTGGCCACGCCAGCACTGTACCCAATCCTAAAGATTTTGTCCCAAGGCCCACCTTAGCCTCTACCGCAAATCCTTCAACTTCTAACACAGCAAAACAATCAGATTCTGCACAGTCAACTCAGAACCTTAAAAATAGCAGCATGGCAGAAAATGTAGCCACTCAGCACCTCTCTCTAAAGCTGTTATGGATGTAATTTTGGAAGCCAGGAGACCTAGCACTAGGAAATCTTATGCAGAAAAATGGAAGAGATTCTTTGCTTGGAACAAGGCACAAGGGCTCAACCCACTGTTCCCTAATATGCCTCAGATTTTGCAATACCTGACTGAGATGTTGGACAAAGGCCTATCTTTTTCATCTATTAAAATCCATGCCTCTGCCATTTCAGCTCATTACAATATGGATCCTCCTATTTTTTTACATCCTTTACTACGACAGTACCTCAGAGGGGCAAAGAATATAAGACCCCCTAGGAGAGCACCAGTACCTACTTGGGACCTCAATTTTGTTTTAGAAAAACTAACACTGCCTCCATTTGAACCAGCCAGCTCAGCTGATCTAAAATTCTTGTCATGGAAAATTGCTCTGCTCCTAGCAATAACTTCAGCAAGAAGAGTTTCAGAGTTACAGGCATTGATGGCTGTGGAACCTTTCCTCATTTCTCACCAGGACAGGGTTTCTCTAAGGGCGCACCCAACATTTATGCCAAAAGTGACCTCCAATGTGGCCTTAAACCAAACTATTCATTTGCCTACTTTCTACCCAAATCCCCAGAATAAAGGGGAAAAATTTCTGCACTCTTTGGATATACACAGGCAGCTACGATTTTACTTGGACAAAACAAAAGCTTTCAGAAAAACTGAGCAACTGTTTGTAGCATATGCTGCAGGATCACAAGGAAAACCTATTGCAAAGCAGACAGTCTCCAAATGGATAGGGCACTGCATCCGCTTCTGTTATGCACAACATGGCAAATCTGTGCCCAAGGGCATTAGGCCTCATTCTACCAGAGCAGCAGCCACTTCAGCAGCTTTCCTCAGAGGGGTACCAACCAAAGACATTTTAGAAGCTGCAACCTGGAGCTCAGTGCATACCTTTACCAAGCACTACCACCTACCTCTCTACTCCAAATCCAGAGCAGGCTTTGCCACTGAAGTTCTACAGGGCTTGTTAGCCTCGCCAAATCCAAATCAATAGACCCAGCCACCCTCCCTCAGCTTTGGGATTCTACCTAAGTGTAATGACTGCAACAGTGAAACACGATGAACATAGTACAGTTGTGTACCTACCATAAATGTAGATGTTAGAGTGTCTTTACTGTTGTAGTCCTGGTTACCCACCCGCCTTCCCCCTCTTTGCTGGGACTATTCTGTACTTCTCAACTCTATACAACCTATGTGGTGTATTTGCTTTTAGAAGAAGGAAATGTTTATAGTAATATATGCATGGTTGTTTGGCATATTTTTATCTTTACAGCCTTCATATCTGGGGGCACCTGACATCTGGGGCAAGAAAAACTGAAGAAAATGGCGTCGGTTGCAACTTTTATACCCCTGGCGCACTGACGTCAGGGAGGAGGCGACAGCAACCGACGCCGGACCAAGACTTTGGAACTCGGGCCGACTTCGGGTCGCCTGCCAGCAGGATAACCCAAGTGTAATGACTGCAACAGTGAAAACACTCGAACATCTACATTTATGGTAGGTACACAACTGTACTTTCTTCATATTTCACTGTTGCAGTCATCACATTTGGGTTATCTGCTTGCAGTATCCCTCAATCGGCCTGATTATCAAAGTCTTGGGTCCTGCGTCGGTTGCTGTCTCATCTTCCATGACGTCAGGTAGTCAGGGGTATAAAGCATGCAGCCGACACCATTACACCAGTCTTTCTTGCCGTCCGGTACCCGAAGCAGAAGCAGTTCGCAAGTGCCGGTCTGCCGACTCCTGAAATTTTCGTTTTCGAGTTTCAGAACTGAAGTCTTCAACTAAGCTAAGTACCCCATTGGGGAACATTTTTCTTGCTTTAAGCCGATGTTAGTAAAAGTTAACAATTGTATTTCTTGTGGAAAGCAAATATCTCATAAAGATTTTCATTCGTACTGCATTCCTTGCTTAGGCCCAGACCACGGCTTACCTCGCTGTCGGTTTTGTGCCTTATTCAAACCTCGAACTATTCGTCGTCTGTTCATTTACGCTTCTAAGTATTTTGGTACTCGGTTCAATTATCCAGAAATGGCTTCGGTAAGCCACCCAACTACCGACATTACGAAAAAACGCAAAGATAAACACAGAGACGGACCGCATAGGTCCAAAGCTGCTGACGACGCTTCTCCTAAGCTAGTCACCAGTTCGCCCGATGCGCGGTGAGGCGCTTTCATAACACCTGATACCCGCTACTTCCAGATTAGGCCAGGACTCTGCTGGACCCATTCAGAGTCCGGTATGCGCGAATGCTTCCTCGACTGTGGAACCTGTGGATGTCTCTCCCTTGGATGGGTCCCGGAGCAGCTGTGCAGGCACGGCAGAGGTGTATTCAGGCCTGCAGCTTGCATAAACCGGCGCCATCTTCTTCTTTAGAGCCTAAAACTTCGATACATGCCTGAAAACCGGCGCCCAGACCACATGGTCAGGCCCTATGCTAAAAACAAATGATAAGATGGCTGAAGACCTTGTTATTCTAATCGGGGAGCCACCTTCCCCTCTGAGACCTAGGACTGATTTTCATTCCAATTCTTCACAGTCAGGACTCTATGAAATATCTGTTTCCGCATTGACAGGATTTACCCTTATCTACCTATGAGGATCCTCATACAGACATCTCCATTCCCTCTGCTTCCTCCAGAAGTTTCTCTCTTGGTGAAACCTTCAGTACTCTCCAGGGGCCATTTTAAGCTGGGAAAGCCAGATTACTCTGACTCCAAAAAGGGCTTAGGGATTTCTTACTCCTGCCCCAACACAGGCCTTTAGCTATACCTCCTGTACTGGAGACACTGTTGTTAGTCACGACCTCTGGGGAATCTAGCCTGGCCCTGACACTCTACCTCCTGCTCCCAGAAAACCTGATAGGTATTACAGGGTTCTGGCTCTCACAATTCCTTTTAAAAATCCTACCGGATCAGGAGACCATTTCACAGGGACCCAAGGGCTTTAAGGCTACTACCAGCTCTACCCCTCTGATGAGATTCCAGGGCCCTGGATAGATGAGTGAAAGGTATACCTCTACAGCCTTGGCCATCAGGGCCTTAAATTTACCAGTTCATATTATCAGCAGCATATTATTGGTTGCTTAAACAGAAAATGATGTTGATTCCTGATTATTCACTGAAAATAAGTTTACAGGATTTAATGCATTCTGCTGAACAGGTTGGAAAACATACTTTGCAGTGTGGTTTTGATTCACTAGAGGCATCTTACAGGGCTGTCACCAGGTCTGTACTTAGAAAACATGCTTGGCTTAAGGTACAATCTTTGCCAGATCATGTTAAAACTAAGGTATGAATATTTCGCAATCAGGACCGCCTGTTTGGCGACAGAGCGAAGTTGTTCTTAAAAGATGGAGAAAAGCTAAATCTATACCACAACTGTTAAGATTTCCTGCAGGTACAGCCTCCTCAATTTAGTAGGCATTGACCCTCTAAGGTGATCCTTTCCTGCCTCTTCCAAGCCTTCTCAGTTCAAATCCAGAACTAGTAGAGACGCAGCTTCAGTCCCAGGGTACACACAGGACTAAGCAGTGAGACTCCACTTCAAATCAAGGAGTAGTAAGACTCCCCCTATGGTAGCTGTCTCAATGACAACTTCCAAACCTTCCAAGCCCTGCTCAACTGACTGCTCCTTTAGGGGGAAAGATTGCCCTGCAGGTAAAAAATTAGGAACTCATTACCCAGGACAAATGGGTTTTAAACAGCTTTCCCAGGGATACAGATTTCTACTTCCACAAGTTACCAACCCCAAAAGGTTGTACGATCTACCCCCAAATCATTGGGCAGAGGCTCAAAAGCAACTACTTTCTCTCTCAAGCATTAAAAGGCTATTCCAGACTGTACCACAGAAGAGTGAAAAGGTTCAAGGTTTATGCTCAAGACTTTTCCTGGTACCCAGAAAAAAGACAACACATAATTGTCCTATCCTGGACCTGTCTATCCTAAACACCTTTTTTGGTGATTCCAAAATTCAAGATGCTAACTCCTCACCAGTTGCTTTCTATGATAGTGTAACGAGGATACCTGGTTGCGCTTTTTGGATTTTGCAAAACCTACCTGCACATCCCAACGTGGGAATCTAGCAGGAAATACCTACGCTTCAAAGCAGGCTGCGCTGCACCATCAGTTCTCTGCACTGCCCTTTGGCTTATCTACTGCAATCCCAGGGTAATTCACAAAGTGCCCATAGCTCCAGTTATTGCATTTTGCAAGCAAAGAAATATTCAAATATGTATACCCATACCTGGATCTATTGTCTAATTCAGGCAGAAAGCCAGGACATACTTCTGAATCATCTGGTATTTGTACAAAGGCGTTAACTTGTCTGGGGTACACCCATATAAGCGAAAATAAATCACATCTGGTACCCTGTCAAACAAATTATATTCCTGGGAGCAAGCGGAACTGCTTCCCAGATGGCTTTCCCTCCGCCAGAGAAACAAATTCATTTGACGTTACTTCAGACTGATTGCCCTACCAAAACCCTGCTCTGCAAGGCAAATACTGCAAGCCTTGGGTTGATGGCCTCGCCATTCCTAATTCCATATGCAAGACTGCATATGAAAACTACAGTGCTATCTAAAAACTGTAGTGTCAACATTCTCAGGATCTAGAAGCAATGGTTCCTATCATGCCTGCGATTAGAATTCTTTGGTGGGCAGGCCTGCCACCAAAACAAGGACTACCATTCACTCTGCCATTTTCTCCCAAACCCTAATAACAGGCGCATCAGACTATGCATGGGGGCTCACCTGGCAGAGGAAGTGCATTCAGGAGCAAATGGAACCCAAGTCAAATGCACGTGCATATCAATCAAAGAAATGTTAACTGTACAGAATGCTCTGACCACCTTCAGGACCACATTCTTCAGGACACTTAATGGTAAAGGCGGACAACGGACGGGTACATAAATAAGCAGGGGGGTACCCATTCACCCCTCTGCAGACTAGCACTTAAGCGTAAACACTGTTGTGCCTTCTACATCGGCAAAACCAAACGTAAACATATGTATGCATTCAATAAAGGGAAGTTAGAAAACGCATTAGCGAAACATATACTATCTTACCCTAATCACACTTTTACTTTTATGGCCATAGATCAAATAGTTCCATCTATAAGAGGAAGTCCGATGCCATCCCTATTGGAAGAATTAGAACTGGCATGGCAAATAAGACTTGAGGCATGCAAACCCCCGGGTTTGAATGACCTGTGTTCCATCAGTTGTATTTTAAAGAACAAAAGCTTTTGTAGATAATATGGCTCTTGTTTACAGTGCAGTTTACGTGTGATGTATCCCTTGCCATCATAGCTTTGTACACGTATACATAGTTTGTCCATGATGGTTTAGAATATCATAGAATCGTATTGGGTAGTTGTATCTAAAACAGGTGGTCTAACTAGTGTGGTACATTTATATTTATATTTATATTGGTACAATATTATACAATATTCTATTATATTACACTATATTTACAATTTTATTGTTCCTTTCGTTTTTTGTATTTTGGTTTTTAAAGTTTTTGAATCATATGAATGTTATATCTGAGGCAATTGCTACTATGGTATTAGGTTCATATCCATTTGTCTTTTAACATTCTATAACTTTAAGCTGTTTTTCACACAGTAATTAATACTTGTGATGTAAGCAGTGATGTATTTTAAAATGTGGCGGTTTTTTAGTTACATGGTCTTCTGAAGAAGTTTGCTTTAGTGCAAACGAAAAGCGCTTTAAGCCTTGTACGTGTCTGTGTTTCAGTAAAACTTTTGGAACCACGACTTTTTGCTTGCTGATTTTTTTGTTTATTAGTTTTCTGGCTGTTTGATTTTGCAAAGATAAACACAGAGACGGACCGCATAGGTCCAAAGCTGCTGACGACGCTTCTCCTAAGCTAGTCACCAGTTCGCCGGTACGCAGTGAGGCGCTTTCGCAGCCCCTGATACCCGCTACTTCAGATTCGTAGGACTCTACTGAGACCCATTCAGAGTCCGGTATGCCGCGAGATGCTTCCTCGACTGTGGAACCTGTGGATGTCTCTCCCTTGGATGGGTCCGGAGCCGCTGTGCAGGCACCGGCTTCGGAGGGTGTATTCAGGCCTACTGACTTGCATATTAAACCAATGCCATCTTCTTCTTCAAGGCCTAAAACTCGATACATGCCTAGAAAACCGACGCCCAGACCACATGGTCAGGCCCCTATGCCTAAAAAACAAATGATAAGAATGGCTGAAGACCTTATTATTCTAATCAGGGGAAGCCACCCTTCCCCCTCTAAGAGACCTAGGACTGATTTTCATTCCGATTCTTCTGATCAGGACTCTGAAATATCTGTTTCCACTGATGACCAGGATTTACCCTTATCTACCTATGAGGATCCTCATGCAGACATCTCCATTCCCTCTGCTTCCCCTCCAGAGGATTTCTCTTTTGGTGAAACCTTCAGTACTCTTAGGGAGCATTTTCGCTGGGAAAGCCAGGATTACTCTGACTCCAAAAAGAGGCTTAGGGAATTCTTACTCCTGCCCCAACACAGGCCTTTAGCTATACCTCCTGTACTGGAGACACTGTTGATGATGCGACCTCAGAATCTAGCCTGGCCCCTGACACTCTACCTCCTGCTCCCAGAAAACCTGATAGGTATTACAGGGTTCCTGACTCTCACAAGTTCCTTTTTAAAAATCCTACTGCGGATCCTGAGACCATTTCACAGGGACCCAAGGGCATTAAGGCTACTACTGCCAAAAATCCTCCCCCCTCTGATAGAGATTCCAGGGCCCTGGATAGATGGGGTAAGAAGGTATACACCTCTGCAACCTTGGCCATCAGGGCCTTAAATTGCCAGTTTCATATTATCAGCAGCATATTATTGGATTGCTTAAACAGAAAATGATGTTGATTCCTGATTGTGCTGAAAATAAAGATTTACAGGATTTAATGCATTCTGCTGAACAGGTTGGAAAACATACTTTGCAGTGTGTTTTTGATTCACTAGAGGCATCTTACAGGGCTGCTGTCACCAGGTCTGTACTTAGAAGGCATGCTTGGCTTAAGGTACAATCTTTGCCAGATCATGTTAAAACTAAATTGCTGAATGTTCCCTTAAATCAGGACCGCCTGTTTGGCGACAGAGCAGAAGTTGTTCTTAAAAAGATGGAGGAAAAAGCTAAATCTATGCAAACTGTTAAAGATTTCCTGCAAGTACAGCCTCCTCAATTTAGTAGGCATTGACCCTCTAAGAATTGATCCTTTCCTGCCTCTTCCAAGCCTTCTCAGTTCAAATCCAGAACTAGTAGAACACCCAGGCTTCAGTCCCAGGGTACACACAGGACTAAGCAGTGGGGGACTCCCACTTCCAAATCAAGGAGTAGTAAGACTCCCCCCATGGTAAGCTGTCTCAATGACTTAACTTTAAACCTTCCAAGCCCTGCTCAACTGACTGCTCCTTTAGGGGGGAAAGATTGCCCTGCAGGTAAAAAATTAGGAACTCATTACCCAGGACAAATGGGTTTTAAACAGTTTCCCAGGGATACAGATTTCACTTCCACAAGTTACCAACCCCAAAAGGTTGGCCAGATCTACCCCCAAATCAGTGGGCAGAGGCTCAAAAGCAAGTACTCTCTCTCAAGATTAAAGGCTATTCAGACTGTACCAGAAGAGGAAAAGGTTCAAGGTTTATACTCAAGACTTTTCCTGGTACCCAGAAAAGACAACACATGGTGTCCTATCCTGGACCTGTCTATCCTAAACACCTTTTTGGTGATTCCAAAATTCAAGATGCTAACGCTTCACCAGTTGCTTTCCATGATAGGCAAAGATGCCTGGTTGGCAACACTGGATTTAAAGGAAACCTACCTGCACATCCCAATCAGGGAATCTAGCAGGAAATACCTACGCTTCAAAGCAGGCTGCATGCACCATCAGTTCTCTGCACTGCCCTTTGGCTTATCTACTGCACCCAGGGTATTCACAAAGTGCCTAGCTCCAGTCATTGCATTTTGCAGGCAAAGAAATATTCAAATATACCCATACCTGGACGATTGTCTAATTCAGGCAGAAAGCCAGGACATACTTCTGAATCATCTGGCATTTGTACAAAAGGCGTTAACTTGTCTGGGGTACACCATAAACGAAAATAAATCACATCTGGTACCCTGTCAACAAATTATATTCCTGGGAGCAAGCTTGAACACAGCTTCCCAGATGGCTTTCCTCACGCCAGAGAAACAAATTCATTTGACAACTTACTTCAAACTAGTGCCCACAAAAACCCTGCTATCTGCAAGGCAAATACTGCAAGCCTTGGGGTTGATGGCCTCATGCATTCTAATTCCATATGCAAGACTGCATATGAAGAAACTACAATGCTATCTAAAAAGCCTATGGTGTCAACATTCTCAGGATCTAGAAGCAATGATTCCTATCATACCTTGCCTACGATTAGAATTCCTTTGGTGGGCAGAGGCCTGCCACCAAAACAAGGGACTACCATTCACTCTACCCGTGCCTCCCAAACCCTAATAACAGACGCATCAGACTATGCATGGGGGGCTCACCTGGCAGAGGAAGTGCATTCAGGGCAAATGGAACCCAAGTCAAATGCACGTGCATATCAATCAAAAGAAATGTTAGCTGTACAGAATGCTCTGACAGCCTTCAAGGACCACATTCTTCCAGGACACTTAATGGTAAAGACGGACAACACGGACGGACGGGTACATAAACGAGCAGTGGGATACACATTCTTACCCCCTCTGCAGACTAGCCATGGCTCTGTGGAACACAGCCTTGAGCTACCAAGTGCATCTACAGGTTCAATTCCTGCCAGGAAAACTAAATACACTGGTAGACAAACTAAGCAGAAATCTCATGGACCCACACGAGTGGAAACTGGAACCAAAGATTTTCAACATGTTGATCAACAAACGGGGGATCCCAGATATAGACCTGTTTGCCTCCCCCCAGAACTACCAATTGGACAAATTCTGCACAAGGACTCCCCACAAACAAGCTTGGAAAGTGGATGCTCTGTCCTTCAGCTGGAAAAATCTATAAGTTTATGCCTTTCCTCCTCTGCCTCTCCTCTCCAGAGTACTACTAAAGATCAAACAGGACAAACCAAGGATGATACTGATTGCACCAGACTGGCCACACCAGTACTGCTACCCACTCTTGCACAGTGTCTCACAGCTGGCCCCATGGCACCTACCTCAGACCCCTACCCTGCTGTCTCAGCAGGAGAGTCAGATTCTGAACCCCCAGCTTCAAACCCTGAACCTGGTAGCCTGGCTAATTACCTAATCTCTCAGTAAACAAGTGTTGGATGTCATTTTGGAGGCAAGGAGGCCTAGTACTAGAAAATCTTATGCTGAAAAATGGAAAAGATTCTGTGCCTGGAACCAAACTCAAGGGATGGCGACAGCAGCACCCAGTTTACCTCAGATTCTTCAGTACTTAACTGAGATGCTTCACAGGGGCCTTTCCTTTTCCTCCATCAAAATTCACGCCTCAGCCATTTCAGCTCATTACAACACAGAACCACCCCTCTTTTCTCACCCACTGCTCTAGCAGTTCTTCAGAGGGGCCAAAAACTTAAGACCACCCAGGAGAGCCCCAACTTCAGCCTGGGACCTTAATTTTGCATTGAAAAAACTCACTCTTCCTCCTTTTGAGCCAGCTGCAACTGCAGAGTTAAAATTCCTTTCGTGGAAAACAGCTTTCCTTTTAGCAATCACTTTAGGAAGAAGGGTATCTGAATTACAGGCCCTTATGGCAGTGGAGCCTTTCGTCATCTTTCATGCGGACAGGGTATCCCTCAGGACCAATCCCTCTTTCATGCCCAAGGTGGCTCTTAATCAGTCCATTCATTTGCCAACCTGCTTTTCTAATCCACAGAACAAAAAGGAACAGATACTGCACTCTTTAGAGGTGCACAGACAACTTAGATTTTACTTGGACAGGACTAAACCTCAGAGGAAATCTGAACAACTGCTGGTGGCATTTGCTGCAGGGGCAGAGGGGAAGGCTATTTCAAAGAAAACCATTTCTAAATGGGTAGGCCATTGCATTCATTTCTGCTATAAGCACCATGGAAAACCTATCCCACAGGGGATTAGACCCCATTCAACCAGGGCTGCATCTACTTCTACAGTCTTTCTCAGAGGTGTCCCTACCAGAGACATCCTAGAAGCTGCTACATGGAGTTATGTACATACTTTCACCAAGCATTACCATTTTTCAATTTTCTCTAAATCCAGAGCTGGCTTTGCCACTGCATTCTTGCATGGCCTCATAGCTGGTCCTAATGCTATCTAAATTCCTCCTCCCATCTTTAGCTTTGGGAATCTACCCAAATGTGATGACTGCAACAGTGAAACACGAAGAACATACTACAGTCATGTACACTTGCCATAAATGTAAATTTTCGAGTGTATTCACTGTTGCAGTCCTGGTTACCCTCCCACCAGCCCCCCTGACTTCTATTGACTGTACCTCTATTCTTTTTACTATGCTTAAAGCTTCTTGATGTATTTGCTTTTTTGTTGGAGGTGTAACCTTGTATATAATTGCTTCCCATTATGGGGGCACCTGACTTCTGGGACAAGAAAAACTGATGTAATGGCATTGGCTGCATGCTTTATACCCCTGACTACCTGACGTCATGGAAAATGAGACAGCAACTGACGCAGGACCCAAGACTTTGATAATCAGGCTGACTGAGGGCTAATGCAAGCAGATAACCCAAATGTGATGACTGCAGCAGTGAATACACTCGAACATCTACATTTATGGTAAGTGTACACAACTGTACTTTCTTTCATCTGCTGTGTAGGATTGGATAGGCATCTGGCCCAAAGACTCTGCTTTAGCAGTATAAAAAAGAAAAGAAAAAAAACGTAGAAAAAAAAATGTTTTCTCTTCTATAGTTCTGTTTACATTTCTCACTGTTGATCTTGTGGTTTGTGTGTGTTTATGATTGATGTTTACAGGTTTCCACAACTTTGTTTCAAAGGACAAGAAGAGTTTCAGAAAAATGTTCACATTGTGTTGCAAGAATCCCCTAAGACACATGAGTTGTCATTTGCCTGGGGGGTGGAACATTGTCAGCAGATTGCTCTTTCTGTAAACCTTCAGTCCTTGTTCATTTTCTGATTGAAGGAACAAACTAATTCTGAAAGGTTTGCTGCCTCCTAATCCTGAGGCAGAGAAACCTATAAAAGAAAAATATAAAGACTATAGACAAAGATAAAGTCAAGGAGAAGTGCAACGAACCCAAAAAGAGAGAGGCCAGTGATGCAGCTGCTTCATGGAATCCAAAGATAATTAATTGGAGTCAGCTCACCTTCCACTGCTGACCAAATCTTCTTAAGCTCTGATGACCTCAGAGTTGATAGTTATTCCTGACAGGTCACCTAAACGATTGATTAGTAGGCCATCTTCCGAGAGTGAACTGTCTCACTTTCCTTTTCGCCCTCCTCTCCCCTTCTACATTGTCGCTGTTGTCTTCCAGAGTACCTCAGACTTTGGGAATGCATGATGAGGGCCATTTTAAATAGATTATGATGTGGTGCTCTTCTGTCCCCCTCAATTTCTAAGGCAGATTGGGTTGTCTTTGCTGCTTTACAGGTCTGTGCTTTGACACTGGCATCTCTGGAGACTATGCATCATCTGTAGCCTGTTTCCTTGGGGTTGACTGGTCCTTCACCCTCTGCTCTAGAGATTTTGGGTCTAATACATTCGATGGCAAGACCTTTGGAGTCGAGGGTCTTGGAACTGACTTCTTGACACAGACTCATAGGCATTTTCCTTGGATCCATTTCGTATGGTTCCCTTTTTGGTGAATGACACATCAACTTTTGAGGTGTCAGGAACCAGTCCCCTCCTGGGGGTCGTTCACTCTGTCAATCTCTGAGCTGTCTTCATCTGTGATTCACATTTCCTCTGGGAGGGCAGCCCTGATACTTGACAGAGTCTGCTCAGATCCGGAAAATGTGTGGTTGGCTTTAAAGATTATGGGGTTGAGTTATAGCTTCTCTTGCAAGGATAGAATAACAGACTGCTTTGGTGTAGGCTGCATCCCAGTATACCCAACCTTCTCTCTCCACCCCTTCAGATGCCCCAGGGTCAGCGCTGGAGGAATGGTCTCAGAAAATGTACTTAGTTACAGTCAGTTTTCTGAGGAGATGAATTTGTCTCTTCCCAGTATTGAGAGAGACTGTATGTGCAAGAGGAGGCACATTAAGTCCCCTGCAAAGTCTGTCACAGAGAATATTAATTTGGATGATAGACAGGGCTGTATCCAGAAAACGCCTCATTTGGTGAAATCCCCAAATTTAGAGGCCCTTTTTGAGGCTTATTGTTCAGTGCACTCTACTACTTAGGTGGTACCTCCTGTCTTGACCACCTTTATGACGTGGATGCTTGATGGGGGTGGCAGGAGTGGACTAATCAGAGTCTATTCTCTGCAAACTGGGCAGCATTCTTAGACCTCCTAATGACAGACAGTGTTTTTGTGCAAGGGTCCTGTGGTTGACTTGTGGCTGCTTTAACAAAGAAGGAAGTGACAGAAGAAAACCACTATCTTCCCACCCAACAAGAAGTCTAGTGCCTTGGACAGGATAGGAAAGCAGGTGCATGCTTCAGGTACCTTGTCAGGACTTTGAACTAAGTCACTCACATGAATTGCTTTCAGGAGGATGTCGTGGAATAATCTTTAGCATCTTTGAAGAAGCTGCCAACCCCAGACTCTAGGAACTAGTTTGAGACCACTTTGGGCTCTGTGTTTAACATTACTAATCTCTTCATGCAGTTCATGCACAATGCAGTCAGTGGAGCAGCAGGTTCAAGAATTACAGTGAGACATCATGCCTGGGTTCAATTTTGTGACTTCGCAGACAACTTTAAAGTATCCTTTATTAAATCCCCATGCAACAAATAATCCCTGTTTCATCCTTGTGTCAAAGAAAAGATGGAAAGATGTTATCTGCCAGAGTCAAGTTTTAGACCTGGCAAAGATCTCACAGTAGGAACCAAAAAGGTTGCAGTTTTGTATGGTTTAGGAAAAATGAAGTCATCCCTTTGAGTCCACTTCTAAAAGGGCAGTTGTGGCAGAGGTGGCCCATTTAATAGACACAGACCCAGAGGTTGAGAAGGTCTGCAGAACCAGGGATATATCATGGTCCTTTCTCCTACAGGCAGTTCAGACATTCCTGAAGAGCTGCCCAACTGCTTCCCTGAATCCTGTGATTTTCATGGTTCCACTTGAAACCATCGAATGTTCAGAACATCGAAGTTCTAATCATCGAGACCAGAACATCGATGTTCAGAACATCGAAGGTTCAAAGTGAACCACAGAAAAACAAATCAACAGTCATAAACTATTTTATGCAGGGGGGCTTTGCCCCCCACACCCCCCCTACTTTAATATTCCAACTCCAAGATCGCACTACAGTGGGGTAAGAGAAATCTCCTGTTTACCGCTATATGCATTAGCGCTAAACGGGAGATTTCCCATACCCTATCTGCACTGCCAACACTCGGATGGCACAGACACACACACAACATGCAGGGCACCTTGCTGCCCAGCATATACACCCAAAACTTACCAGTTTTACTTACCTGGCACTTCCACTTTGAACCTTCGATGTTCTGAACATCGATGTTCTGGTCTCAATGATTAGAACTTCGATGTTCTGAACATTCGATGGTTTCAAGTGGAACCAATTTTCATAGCTGCTTTTTAATTGGCAGAGGAATGAACTGTGAATTTCTGCCCAGTTACGTTCGGGTCACTTTGCACTACTTCTGGGGGGGGACATAACCACAGTTGCACTGAGGATGTTTCTGAAAAAAAGAATTAATGACTGTTACTGGTCCCTTTCTAATGCTAATATTCTTTGCTATCCCATTTTCCATCTGATCTGATTTGATGGGGGGGGGGGGGGTTGCGTTGTTTATTCCTCTGCTCTTCTACGAGAATGATCTTCACACAGGATTTTTATATAAGAGGAATAGTACATATCCAGAGGCTATATGTCTCCCTTTTCTCATTGTCCCCCACCCCACCTTGTTGGCCACTCCTAGTCGTCGTACTCCAGAAACAAAAAACAGCCAGAGGAGACATTTTCTCTTTTAGAAAAAGAGCTATTCAGGAGGTCCCAACAGGTCAGAGAGGGCAAGATTACTATTTGATATTCTTTTCAGATCCAAAGAACAACAAGAACCTCAGGCCAGTCTTGGACCTCAAACCACTTAAACGCATGTATCAAAGATCCTTTTCAGAGTGATCATGGTCAAGCAGTTTTGCTTGTCTCAGGCAAACATTTGGATGTTCTGTATCTCCAGGATGCTTACTTCCATCTGTGCCTCCAGGAGATATTTATGCTTCTGTCTAGGTGCCAGTCAGTTTCAGTTCAGGGTCCTGCCCTTTGGTCTCATCACAGCCACCCAGGTGTTCAACAAGTGCTTGACTGTCGTCACAACTCATCTGCAACTTGGGAGAGGGGGCGATCTGGGTGTTTCCATGTCTGGACTACTGGTTTCATGCAACCTCAGCAAAGAGTATTTGCTTGAAGCCAGAGATTATTTGTTTCAGTTCTGTGTGACTTTGGGCAACATTTGGCAAACTCGTGTAATTCAATTCGTAGGATGCCACCTGGACATAACAAAGTGCATAATATCCCTTCCCTTAGAGTTAGAATTTTAAGGAACTCACTACAAACTCTTCAGTTCACTGCCAGCATTTCTAGTTCCTAATGTTCTAATTATTATAACTTCTTCCATACTCATGGTCCAATTCATGCATTTTCTTATGAGAATTCTTCATTGGCTTCTCAGAGCATAGTGGTCTCAAAGTTCAGAACAACCTTCTCCAGTAGCAATTGCTCATGTGTGCAAAGCTCATTTACAGTGGTGTCTGACTTATTCTTTCAGGAAGACCCCTTTTTATACAACCTGCATAGCAGAAGTAACCACAAATGCCTCCTCTCTGAGGTGGGGTGGAGGATGGTCTATTGTGTTTGGGTGAACAAGAGCCCAGTTGTCATATCAGTATCCTTGAGATGTGTGCTGTCTTCTCGTTGCAGGGACTACAGGCCGACTTGTCTCTAGGAATGATTTCAGTCCAAACCAACAACAAGACTGTTGTGTGGTGCATCAACAAGCAAGAATGAACCAGATTCTATCTCTTGCACTGAGGAGCTGTAAGAGTGTAGCAGTGGGCAGTTGTTTCATGTAACTTTCTGATAGTAACTTTTATTCCCAGGAGATCCAGCTGCCTTGCTGCCAGAAGATTCAGTTGTATTGTGAACAGGCTCAGCAGATGTATTCTGATACTCCAAGTGGTCTTTCACTTCCAGTGGTAGCTCAGCAAATATTTGACCACAACTTCTTTGTCTGATCCTTCTAGAAACAGTCACTGAGAGACGCTGTATTCAAGCAGTGACTCACCAAGGTACCTTTACATCTTCCATCCTCTTCACCTGATGTCATGGTTTTTACAGCAAGCTACAAGGTGCAAAGCCATTGTAATACTCATCACACCATACTGGCCCAGACAGATTTAGTTTTGCTTACTGAAGCCTCACATCAGAGAACCCTCATGGCTCTTGGATCCTAAGAAGAATCTTCTCTTCATCCTTCCAGGTCATCTTGAAATTAACTGCATGGTCTCTTCAGTTCCAGTAATGGCCGAAGACCTTCCTTTGTTTTGCATTGTTGACCATATCCATTTTTGTCTCAGAAGTCCACATGAAAATTTTACTGCAGCAAATTGAAATGTTCCTCTGTCTGGGCAGCATCTCAGGGAATAGACCCTTGTAATGCTTCTGTTCTGGACGTATTACATTCCTTACTCATGTTTAATTTAGGCTCAGTTTGTTTCTGCCATCAAAGTTCAATTAGCTACAGTATCAAATTTTCATAATGGTATAGATTCTCATTCTTTGGCTTTTCATAAGTTATGTAAAGGCTTACTGAAAGGAACATTTCTCTTCCATTTTCCAGCCAGAGAACCAAATTTCATCCTTGGGACCTTAGTACTGTTTTGGAGCTCTAACTTAAAACTCCTTTTGAGTCAGCATCTTCTGCCCCACTGACATTTCTCTCCTGGAAGACTTTTTTTTCTTGATTGCAATAGCATCAGCTGGAAGAGTTTCAGAGTTGTAAGCATTGTCCTCTGGTCAATCGTATTTACTATTTCATAAAGCTAGGGTGTCACTAAACGCATATCCATACTTTATTCCGAAGGTGACATCCGACACAAACTTGAACCATCCTATCCATTTACTAGTATTTTTTCCAAACCATTCCAACAAAAGGGAATATATTCTCCACACCCTAGGTATGCGCAAAGATTTTTATCTTCACAGAACTAAATCATTCAGGAAGAATTATCAACTTTTCTTTTCCCTCTCCGCAAACAAGTTAGGGACTAAAGTTTCAGCAGAAGTCACCATTTCCAGGTGGCTCTCTGTGCATAGAATACACAAAAGAAATTCAGTTGATACAATGCAAACCTTACATTCCACTGAGATCTTGCAAAAAATCCCTCAAGATTCCGTATGGCTCATTGTCATATCCATTTTCAGCCCTGCTATTTCAGTTATCCACAGCACAGTGTTTGAGATGTTTAGTGAAGTGTTTTTATATATTTGCTTGATTGGGGGATTGCTTAATAGCATCAAAGTCAATGGAACTACTGACACGAACATCAGGCAATCCATTGTTTTGCACTAATCTTTTGGGGTGACAGTGAACTGCTAGAAGTCCCCTGACTCTGAACGTCATTAATATTTTTAGTTCTTAAATTCATTGCTAATGAAAGTCTTTTTAGCTCCAGATAAGTGAATTTAGATCCCCCCACCTCCCCCCCCATACCATAGCTACTAGACTACTTAAACTACTTATTAGATTCTAATTTGATTTCTTCATCAGTAAAAGTTCACATTTCTGCTCTTTGTCCATCTTCCAAACATCCCAGAGATAACAGAAAGATGAACCACTGAAGCTTTCTGTCATTTATAGTTATCAAGAAGACAATTCTGTCTACTTTTGGATGGATTTATACATTTCTTTACCAAGGCTGTGCACTGATCAAACTTGACCATTTTAGGAACAGCTTGGGTGAATGCAAAAAAAAATCATATTTGTAGGCAGTAGTAATCACTTTGTAAACAATAGCAGTGTGTTGCAAAGAAAAGGAAGTCTGCATACAAAATGCAACTACAAATGCTATGATTTATGTTCTGTCAAGATAGTGAAGTTGCTCTTGACCTTTGCATAGGAAAAGTTGGCTTGAAACCTACGGACCCAGCAGAGCTAACTCTCACACAAGGTACTTTTTCTGGCTGCTTTTACTTCTAAAAGAATAATTTCAGAGTTGCTAATTCTAATGTGTAAACTACCTGAATAATATGAAGTGAAAAGGTGGCATTAAAGGCATACGTCTTTCATGCCATACTTAGTTTCATCAGCAGGCTTCAGTCGGTCCATTCAGCTTGCCCATCTTTATTTCTAGCTACTAGCTTGATGGGAAACGTTTGCATTTGTTAGATGTACACAGAACGTATTTGCTGCGCAAGGACTACTGATCTCCAAAGGACTGGCCAGCTATCTTGTTCTCTTTCCAAAACGGAGATGATAACCTACTAGTAAATACATTTGTTTTAAATGATTGAAAACACTTGTACTGCCTTTTTATAAGTCAAATGTAGTAAAAACAACACAGCACCGTTAAGGCCATCTCTAATGCAGCTATATTAGCAAAATATTTCAGAAATGTTTCTAAGCAAAACATTTTGAAACTGGCATGTGGACTGATGTTCACACCTTTGCTAAGCATTGGTAAGGCTGGATGTACAGTCTAGATGTAGAGCAGGCTTTGCCATGACTATCCTGCAGGGAATCTTGTAATCGCCTGTTAGTGACCCATCAGCATCGCAGCAGTTCTTTGGCAGTATCCTACTGCATTCATAATTCCATTTAGGAGCCAAGAACTAACGAAAGGTCTCAGCGATGTTGGCTTTATATAAATGCCTTGCGCACAAACCAAGTTGCCATGTAGCACTGACACAAGAGCAGTGCTGACCTTCATAAGTTCTTAGAGCTATTAGAAAATTTAGGTCAGGAAAGAAGACACTTACGTTGGGTAGTGTTACAATGACATTTCTTTCCAGACCTGTTGTTATAGTAAGTGTACTTCATACAGCTGAACTTTCCTAAGGCATGGCATGTTATCCACGTGACACAAAAGAACTGTACTTTAATGGTGAGTGCATGTATCAACTAATAAGATCTAATAGTGGGGGGTGTTAGTAATGCAACATACTCTGGTAACTGTGTTAGCTATACAGTAACGTGCCCTGCATACTCCTGTACTTCAGTGACTGTCTCTGCATTCTTTTCTACTAAATTACTTGCTGTCTTGAAAAGGCGTGGTCATTTTAAAAGTATTTTCTATCACATTTAGGATGAATTTTCTCTGGGTATGGCAGGTGATCTTTTGAATGCGTCTAGGGTTTCTGATTCTTTTTGGGTAGGGTAAAACAGTCGAGGATAGCTCTGAGGGTTGTCATAATGTAGGCTTTCTTTATAAGTTGTCTGCAGGCAAACTGCATTGGGGTATCTCTGTTAGCTATGGTAATCTAAAAACTGTGCAACCTGAAGTTTTTGCATATGCTGTACATCACATTCCTGTTCTTCTGCACCAACCAAATGGATGGATATTGTGACATTTTTGTGCTAAGAATTTGCAGATTGTTTGCTTTTGTCAACCAGTTGCTTCATTCAGGCTTGTCTATTTGCTTTTTTTTCCCAGTTTGCAAAACAGAGTAAGATCTCAATGCAAACTTATTTAAAGCCAGAAATTTGAGAATGTTTTATGCCTATACCATAGTATTAAAAATAATTTTACATGGTTTTGTACCTCTTTCTCCAATGTGGTCATTAATGCATACTTCTCAATCTGCTGAGATTGAAAACCTGGACAGACGCTCTTGAAACATAGGTACAGTCAGCCAGAAAATGTGAACACATCATTAGCATAAACATTGCATATGAAATACCACAACTGTTCTTTCTTACACTAAGCCTGATACAGCACAGTCAGAAGCATAAGTTTTAAAAAAAACTGAGTGTAGCAAAATATGATGCAAAATAACTCAACAGTAACATACTGGAAATAACTAAAGAGAAAAGCAGTGTACTGGAACTTTTTCTCAGACACACAGCAATGAGCAGCTGTACCTGGACCTGGGGCCATTTACAGAAAACACAAAGGCATAGTCCAGAGAGTTAAATAAGGATGTTACTAGCACCCTCCAACATAAAGCATAACAGAAAGTAGGATAACTAGGAGTTAGCCAAACAGTCCAACAGTAACCTTTCCCTGCCTTTAGGGTGGTTCTACATTGGGATGTCCCATTCTCTTCTCTTCCTTGCTGTGGAGACGGAGGAGGAGCACTAATGGGAAATCTGCCTTGCTAGAATTAAATCTTTTGGGAACTGGACATTTCTGCCAGTCTTCTCTGGGAAATTTTGGGTCCGTGCGTGTGTGTAAATGTAGTAAGTTATTTGAAGGGCAGAATCTGGGAGAAAGTGGGCAGAGGCAGGCACTGAAGTTCATAAAGTGGTAAGAGAAGGGCTGGGTGCTAGGCCAAAGGCACAGCCCAGTTAGTTTGTGTGGAAACTTGGTTTGGGTGTGGATGTTTAAAGCCCATACCAAGAGTAGCAGTCCATTTGTATGTTCTTGAGGCTGTGTTGAATTTGGTGATTTGGTCAGTGTGCCATATTTGTGTACATCTTTTCTACTTTAACTTGTTGGGTGCCAGCGATGTCACTTGAGAGACCATCACCACTCTGTTAGACATGAGGACAGTGAAGTGGATCCCAAGGACCATAGTCTCTGTCCTGTGGCGGGTTATTGTAAAGCCCCCATGGGCACCATCATTACATTGTTTGGCAACAGTGGGATTCAGACCTAATCTGTGGCAATTCAGACCTCATCTGTGGCAGAATAAAATTACACATAAAATAAACCAAACTAACTAGAAAAAATAATTGGCCAAGGATGTCCAGACAAGATAGTACTAATCTGGATAGTCAGAAGTGCAGCCTGCAGCTGATAGGATGATAGCTGAAACCATTTTCACGATCTTATATTATACCAAAACTCAAACAAAGTTATGGAAACGTGTCCTTTATCTCCATCACAGAAAATGGAACTAACATAAAGTGCCTCAGTCTGGATACTTTATTTCAGACTTGTCACTTTGATTTTGGTCAGTCATATTTTAATCTCATAGGGTCTGAAACCTGATACAGATAAAATCCAAGCAGTTAGGTGAATGACAAGGCCTGAAAACAAATGGGCATTAATGAGGTTTCTAGGAATAATAATACAGTATTTTACAAAGTTTATACCAAATTTTTCTGATCTAACCGTACTTGCAAGAAAGCTTTTAGACCATGACATAGCCTGGAAATGAGCTTTCAATAGGAAGAGTCTTGCAGTACACAAAAACATAGTAAGATGTTTCAGCATTTAAAAGAATGTATATTGAAGTAACCAGTGACACCTGTTTATACTTGAGGTTAATTTGAAGTTGTTAATGTATTTCATTTTTAAGAAAGGAGGATGTTATGGGGTGCATATAAGCTCACCACAGGAAGTTGCCTTTGATATGTTTCCTGTCAGGTTGAATCTCAATAGCAGGTAAAACATGCACATCAAGGAAGGATACACACATGTCCTATGCCTGTCTTGTTTAATTACGTAACCAAACAACATAGGATGGTCACTTTTCCCTTTTTAGGTCCCTTGAATACTTCTGTGTTTGTCATTTCTTTTCTGTAATCTTTTTTGTTTTCCATTTTGAGTAAATGCACATTCCATCCAGAGTTAATTTTTTTGTCTATTTAAGTAAGGGGCTATTGGCAAAGATGAAGGATTATGCTGGCATGTATTAATATTTCACCAAACCTGCTACAGTGGACCAGCTTAAGATAATTCTGGGAGAAATCAGCTTTCTGCAGGAAATATTACTTGTAAGTCGGGACTGGAACTTAATTTGGAATAGTGAGGATGTGCCAAAGAGACCTAGAAGGGAAATAGAACAAAAGTGGGTCAATTTCTAACAACATTTATGAAAATATTTGTATGGAAGATGTAAATTTAGTAGTAGTAACAATGACAGAATTTGCTTATTATTTTCCAAGGTACAATAACTGGGCTAGACTAGGTAGAAATTATATTTCACAGGAACGTGCATTTAATTGAAAGCTTCAACACATTCTTTAACTATTTCAGATCATGCACCAATAAATACACCCATCTGTTAAAAAGACAAGAATTTAAGGAGTGAGTAGTGGGAATTAATTGCGAGTTATCTTCAGAAGTTATAGCTAGTGAGTGGGATAAAAAGAACTCTGCCACTTACCTTCCAGCCTGGCATTCATTTCTGACATCTAGTTGCTATCCGTGTGAACTTTGTCTTCCTTCCATGTCTCTGTGAGTTTTATATGGATCTTACATTGTCTGTTCATTTCAGCATGACTGATTGCTGCCAGGCAGCACAAATTGACAATTAGACTTCCTCCTCACATCTTGAGCCGCTGTCTTGACTCCCATAATGAACTACTTCTGCCTCACTACTCTAGATCTTGTTTGTCTCTGAGTCGTACATGATTTTCACTTGTTCACGTGACTAGGATGAGTTGGATTACAATTTGTAAAGTCTGGCAGGCATTCTGAGGAAGGCAGTATGCTGTTTGTCATAAAATTAGATTCTTGGTGTTATAAAGGTCTTTCTGCAGGAACCAGAAAGGCTTCAGGTATTTCTGGCATAAGAAATCCCAGCAACAATTCCTTAACCAGATTCCTGTGTTTCTGAGGGCTCCTTCAACAGATCCATCTTCCAAGCAGGATTGGCTTGCAGAACCATGGATTCCGTGACACTTTCCAAAGGAAAACTGAAGAACCCCTGATACCTTTCCTGACTGTTATGGTTTGAAGGCAATTTGAGGGAGGGGTGTCACTTGCACCTGCACCAAGAAACATTGCTGGCTATCATGCATGACAACAGGGTTGTGGAAATGATATCCAGAGTCTATACAATACCATTTTAGGACTCTCCTAAACTGACGACCTAACCATTGCCAGACATCCCACCCCCTCAAAAGATGGCAACCAAAACAGAGGCCAAGAGCCGTCCAGCAGGTTCCACTAAATCTAGAGATGGTCTGGAATTTATTTGAGATTCTTTAGTTCACAAGACCTCTGACCAATCTTAGAGCCCTGTGGTCTGAAACTCTCTATGAAGAAAACCAAGTTCTGGACAGTCACAGTGCAATATATTCTCCTGTGCTTACAGGAAGTGGATTGGATGCGCTTAGCAGACCTTTAGTGTGCTTATTTGCATGTAAACACTGCCAAACTGTCCAGGAGGTTTATTTGTTTCTGTATAGGAATCTGTTATTAGTTCTGCTCACTGACCTTTGGTCTCACCACACCTCCTGCCTGTTCACTAAATGCATGGCAGTGGTCACATTTCACTTGAGAATTCAGTGGATCCATCTTTCATATCTGGATATCTGGCTTCTAGTCTGTCACCAGAGAGTCATTGGAAAATGCAGGCAATGAGTTACTTGGTTATATCCCTAGAAATATCAGAGATTATTGCAAAGTCACAGTCGAGGCCATCACTGATCCTAGCCTCTATAGGTAACTATCTTGATACTGTGGAGAATATTGTGTAACTGCCTCAGGGCAGGATACTTTCCCTACAGCCAGCACTTCACCAGTTACCTCCTCATCACATTTAGCTGGCTCTCTAGTTAGGAGTGATGGCACCAGCTTCCATTGGCCTTATACTCCACACAAGATTTCACATGAGGTCATGGCAGTGGACTCTTGAGTACAGTGGGTGCAACTGGATGAAGATATTAATAAAGAATTCACATATCCATGGTATGCAAGACTCATTTATAGTGCTGATTACACTTCTAGAACCTGACAACCAGATGTCCTTTGCCCTTACTTACTAATGACCACCGTTGCCATCGCCACATATGCCCTTGGATGCAGGGGGCACTGTGTGAGGTAAATAGTTCAAGAAACTTAAACCCAGTAAGAGGCCAATGTGCACATCAGATGTTCATCGTGTTTTACTGCTGCAGTCATTACACTTGGGTTATCCTGCCGTCAGGCGGTCCCGCAGTCGGCCAGAGTTCCAAAGTCTTGGTCAGGCGTCGGTTGCTGTCGCTTCTTCCCTGACGTCAGTGCACCAGGGGTATATCAGGTGCAGCCGATGCCATTTTCTTCAGTCTTTCTTGTCGCGCGGTGCCCGAAGCAAAAGCAGTTCGCAAGTGCCGGTTGGCCAACTCCTGAGATTTTCAATTCTAATTTCAGAACCAAAGTCTTCAATAAAGCTAAGTACCCCGTTGGGGAAACTTTTTCTTGCCTCAGACCGATGTCAGTAAAAGTTAATAATTGTATTTCTTGTGGGAAGCAAATACCTCATAAGGATTTTCATTCTTACTGTATGTATTCCATGCCTAGGCCCAGACCACGACATCACTAGTTGTCGGTTTTGTGTTAGATTTAACAAGCGCACTATTAAACGTCTGTTTGACTTTGCCTGACATTATTTTGGTCGAAGGTTCAATTATACTATGCCGTCGGAACAACCGACGACCGGAATACACAAAAAACGCAAAGACAAGGATAAGGACAGGCATCCGAGGCCCAAAACTGACTATGAAGCCTCTTCTAAGCCAGTCGCCAGTTTACCTGTTCTCAGTGAGGCGCTTTCGCAGCCCCTGACAACCGCTACCTCAGAATCACAGGCCACCTCCGACTCCCACATGGAGATGGCTAGGCCTCTGGATACTCAAGATATTGGGCCTATGGAAACTAACCCTTCAGATGGGTCCGGAGCCACTGAGCAGGCATCGGCTTCTGAGGGTGTCTTCAGACCTTCTCAGCTTACCATCATAACTTCAGCCAAGTCTAAAACTCCTTTAAAAACAAAGAAGCAAGTGCAGCATTCACCTGGACAGGCCTCCATTCCTAAAAACAGATGCTCAAAATGGCCAAAGACTTAATTACTCTGATCAGGGGTTCCCATCCCCCTCCTAATAAAAGGCTTAGGCAGGATGCAGACTATGATTCCTCTGACCAGGTTTCCATTTCTTCTGATTCCTCTTCAGATCAGGGATACTCTTTACCCCCCTATGAGGATTCTGTTGCTGAAGAATCAATTCCTTCAGCCTCTCCTCCAGAGGACTATTCTTTTGGGGAAACTTTACATACAGTGAGGGAGCATTTCCATTGGGAGGGCCAGGATTATTCAGATTCCAAGAAAAAGCACAGAGACTTTATTTTACTGCCTCAGCACAGGCCCCTTGCTATTCTGCCAGTGTTAGATATTGTGGATGGTGTGTACTCTGAATCCAGTTTAAATCCTGATTCTTTACCCCCTGCTCCAGTCAAGCCAGACAGGTACTACAGAGTCCCTAACTCTCACAAATTTCTTTATAAAAACCCTGTTGCTGACCCAGAAACTATTTCCCAGTGTCCCAAAGCGGTAAAGGCTTCCACGGCTAAAAATCCAGTTCCCTCTGACAGGGATTCTAGAGCATTAGACAGATGGGGGAAGAAAGTTTACACTTCTGCAACTTTAGCAGTGAGGGCTTTAAATTGCCAGTTTCACATGCTTAAATATCAACAATATTTAATGTCTCTGTTAAAACAGAAAATGCTTACAAGTTCAGAACATTCTGACTATAAGGAAATGCAGGATTTATTGCATGCAGCTGAACAAGTGGGAAAACATACTCCGCAATGTGGTTTTGATTCATTAGAGGCTTCTTGTACAGCAGCAGTTACAGGATCTGCGATACGAAGGCATGCTTGGTTAAAAGAACAAGGTTTTCCTGATCATGTCAAAGCAAAATTATTGGATGCACCTTTGCAACAGGATATTTGATTTGGTGTTAAGGCAGAAGAGGTATTAAAGAAAATGGAGGATAAGGCAACATCTATGCAAACAGTGAAGGATTTCTTACAGGTGCAGCTACCTCGATTTAGCAGAAATTGGCCTACAAAAAATTGGTCCTTTCCAGTGTCAGACAGACCACAAAGGGGCAGATACAGACGCCCAAGAGGCAGATCTCAGCCCCAAGGCTGTTACAGACAACGACAGTGGGGTTTCAACCCCAAAAGGAGGAGAAGACAAGTCACAACCTTATAGGAAACAGTCCCAATGACTTCCCTCTTCAAATGCCAAGCACTTACCTTTTGGCAGCTCCCTTGGGGGGAAAACTAGCACTTTTTTATCACAATTGGCATATGATCACCCAAGACAAGTGGATTCTGAATATTGTGTCTCAAGGTTACAGGTTCCACTTTCACACTTTACCAAGGCTAAAAGGAATGCCAGACCTGCCACAAAATCAATGGGCAGAGGCACAAAAACAATTACAGCCCTCATGGACATGAGAGCTATTCAAAAAGTGCCGCAACAGGAGCAAGGACAAGGATTTTACTCAAGACTCTTCCTGGTCCCCAGAAAGGACAAAGCCTGGAGACCCATACTGGACCTTTCTACTCTAAATACTTACCTGGATGTTCCGAAATTCAAAATGTTGACACTACAGAAGCTTCTTCCCATGCTGGGCAAGAAGGCTTGGCTTGTTACTTTGGACCTCAAAGAGGCATACCTGCATGTCCCTATCAGACAAAATTGCAGAAGATACCTCAGATTCATAGCTGGTTCAATGCATTATCAATTCTCTGCACTGCCCTTTGGCTTAACTACTGCATCCAGGGTCTTCACAAAATGCCTGGCACCAGTAATTGCATTTTGCAGACAAAAAGGAATTCAAATATACCCATACTTGGACGACTGCCTTATTCAAGCAGAGAGCAAGGACATTCTTCTAAAGCATCTGGCATTTGTAAAAAGATTGCTAATTTGCCTAGGGTACACAGTAAACTAAAAGAAGTCAAAACTAGTGCCCTCACAAGAGCTAATATTCCTGGGTGCCAGCTTAAATGCAACTTATCTCACGCCAGACAAGCAAGGACAACTGACTCAATACTTTCAATTGATGGCAACAAAAACCCAACTCCCTGCAAGAAAAATTCTGCAGGCCTTGGGGTTCATGACATCTTGCATACTACTAATTCCATATGCCAGACTGCATATGAGAAAATTACAATAGTACCTAAAGAGTGTTTGGACTCAACACTGTCACAGTTTGGAAGTAGTAATACCACTTATTCCCTGCCTTCAACAGGAGTTTCGATAGTGGGCACAGGCATGTCACCTCAACAAGGGACAGCCTTTCACTCAACCCACAGCCAGGCAGACACTAACAACAGATGCTTCCGACTACGCCTGGGGGAGCACACATGGCAGGGAAATGTATTCAGGGCAAGTGGGCCGCAGACCAAAGGCATCTTCACATTAATCAAAAAGAGATGCTAGCTGTACAAAATGCCCTAATAACTTTCAAGGACTTTCTGCATCCAGGACAACACTTACTAAAGACAGACAACACCACAGTTATGTGGTACATAAACAAACAAGGGGGCGCTCATTCATATCCCCTCTGCAGACAAGCCATGACCTTGTGGAACACAGCTCTAACCTTTCAAGTTCATCTGCAAGCACAATTCCTGCCAGGAAAGAAAAATACTCTGGCAGACGACTTAAGCAGAAACATCATGGATCCTCACGAGTGGAAATTAAATCCACAAATATTCAGCATGATAACACAAAAATGGTGGAGCCCGGACATAGATCTGTTTGCCTCCCCAATGAATTGCCAACTACAGAAATTCTGCACAAGGACTTACCACACACAAGCATGGAAAGTGGATGCTCTCTCATTTAGCTGGGAAAACCTACAAGTATGTGCCTTCCCACCACTACCTCTCTTTTCAAAGGTACTCCTAAAAGCCAGGCAAGAAAAGCCAAAAATGATCCTGATTGCCCCAGACTGGCCACGCCAGCACTGGTACCCAATCTTAAAGAACTTAGCTCAAGGCCCACCATGGATTTTACCTCAAATTCCACACCTTCTGACTCAACAAAACAATCAGATTCTTCACAGCCAGCTCAAAACTTTAAACCTGGCTGCATGGCAGATTCCTTAGTCAAGCAGACAACACCTCTCTCTAAAGCTGTTATGGATGTCATTTTGGAGGCCAGGAGGCCTAGCACCAGGAAATCCTGTTCAGAAAAGTGAAAGAGATTCTGTGCCTGGAACCAGGCTCAAAGCTTTGACCCTCTTGTCCCAAATATTCCACAGATACTACAATACTTAACTGAAATGCTGGACAAAGGCCTATCTTTTTCATCCATTAAGATCCACACCTCTGCCATCTCGGCTCATTACAACACAGATCCGCCAATTTTCTCTCATCCTTAGCTAAAACAGTACCTCAGAGGGGCTAAAAACATAAGACCACCTGGAGAGCACCAACTCCAACTTGGGACCTCAACTTTGTTGTGGAGAAATTAACTTTACCTCCTTTTGAACCAGCCAATTCAGCAGAATTAAAATGTGTCATGGAAAACTGCTCTGCTTCTGGCAATAACCTCAGCACGAAGAGTCTCAGAATTACAGGCACTAATGTCAGTGGAACCTTTCATAATTTTTCATCAAGATAGGGTTTCTTTAAGAACAAACCCTACATTTATGCCAAAGGTGGTATCAAGTGTAGCTCTTAACCAAACTATTCACTTGCCAACAATTTATCCAAATCCCCAGAATAAAGGGGAGAGACTTCTGGATTCACTGGACATACACAGGCAGTTACGCTTCTACTTGGACAAAACAAAAGCTTTCAAGAAAACTGAGCAATTGTTTGTAGCATATGCTGCAGGATCACAGGGAAAGACTATTTTGAAGCAGACCATCTCAAAATGGATAGGACACTGCATAAGTTTTTGCTACACACAGCATGGAAAAACTGTACCTAGCAACATTAGGTCACATTCCACCAGGGCAACAGCCACTTCAACTGCCTATCTTAGAGGAGTACCTACCAAGGATATTTTGGAAGCTGCAACTTGGAGTTTATTGCATACCTTTACCAAGTATTACCACCTGCCTCTTTATTCTAAATCCAGAGTTGGCTTTGCCACCTTAGTGCTGCAAGGCCTCATAGCCACCCCCAATGCTTTATAGAACCAGCCACCCAACCTCAGCTTTGGGATTCATCCCAAGTTTAATGACTGCAGCAGTGAAACACGATGAACATAGTACAGTTTTGTACCTACCATAAATGTAGATGTTCGAGTGTATTCACTGCTGCAGTCCAGGTTACCCACCCTCCTTCCCCACTTTTTTAGCTGGGACTTTTTTATACCTCACTACCTGTACTATGTGGTGTATTTTCTTGTAACTGTAGGTATTGTTTTTTTTTTATCTTTTATGTATGCTTTATTAGCAATGTGTATTGCCTACCTTTTTGGGGGCACCTGACATCTGGGGCAAGAAAAACTGAAGAAAATGGTGTCTGCTGCACCTGATATATTCCTGGCGCATTGACGTCAGGGAAGAAGTGACAGCAACCGATGCCGGACCAAGACTTAGGAACACTGGCTGACTGCGGGACTGCCTGACGGCAGGATAACCCAAGTGTAATGACTGCAGCAGTGAATACACTCGAACATCTACATTTATGGTAGGTATAAAACTGTACTTTTTGTAGAGATGAGAGTGGTCCTTGGATTGTGGGCCTTCCCGAGCCACCTTCTTTAGGCATTATGGCATTTAGCTAGGGATTTCACCCAGACATGTCAAAAGTGTAATACATCAAATAAAAAAAAGAGGCAAGTCAGTCTTACCCCATCTTTCAACAAGTCACAAGACTGAGAGAAAGAGCAATGTCCACAGACTGCTTTCTCTTGGCAAAGCACATACTCTGTCAGATCAGCTGTCAAGTGAGGAGGAATACCAGATGCATTCCTGATTGCCTCATGAGTGGTCTCAAAACCGTGTGGCATGGATGATTTTCCTTTGATGGGGAAGGCTTGCTGTGAACTATTTGCAATTCCATCCAACACAATTTGTAGTATTTCTTTATAGTTAATCTTCCATAGGGACACCCCCCCCCCCAAAGGGATGCTGGAGTTCATCAGTGGCCTCCAAGACTTCCATATATTTTTCCACCACTTGCCCTGATCACAAGGTTCATACAGAAATCCAGGGTATTGCAAAGTAATAGTGGATGTCCTTCAAGAATGCAACTGCAGTCATAACATATAGGTTGTCCTTCCTCAGGCAGCCCTCGGTCAGTCGGATTCCAAAGTCTGGGTCCGACGTCGGCTGATGTCGCATTTCTCTCCGACGTCAGAGCGGCTGGAGTACATAAGCATCAGCCGATGCCATTTTCTCCAGTCTTTCTTGCCGCTGCGTGCCCCAGCAGAAGCAGTTCCAAGTGCCAGTCGGTCAGCTCCTGTATTCTTCGATTTTTCTTAACTCAGCCGATGTCAGAAATTACTGAAAAAGTTAACAATTGTCTTTCTTGTGGTAAACAAATACCTCATAAGGATTTCCACTCTTACTGTCTTCCTTGCCTTGGCCCAGACCGCCTGTGTAGCCTGTGCAACAAGCGCAAGATTTTTCGTGAAAAATTTACTTATACAATGGAACTTCCGAGTTATTCCACTGCTCCGCTCAACCAAGACACCGTGATACCGACGACTCCCGACCGATATCACTCTGACGCCAGTTATTGATTTTCCTCCGGATACCGAAACCGAGGAAATGCCCGAGACTATTGCTGTAGATAAGGTCACTCCTGCACGTGGAGCTGCCAGGCCTCCTATGGCCATGTCTATTGAGGCCTACACTATAGGGCTAAGGCAGCCAGCAAAACCAAGCATCTTACTGCTAAAGCCTTACCTCAGCCTACTCCAGATACACAAATTATGACTATGGCTGCCGACTTAATTTCTATGATTAGAGGTTCACAGGCCCATCCTGAGAGAGGATCCCAGCCTCCTTCTGATAAAAGGCCCCGGGTTGAACCCTCTGACCCTATTCCTTCAGATGAAGATTCTGAGGACTCTGTCCACTCTGATGGCCAGGAAGAGCTCTTCCAGACCTATGAGGACTCGGGTGCAGATGATTCCATCCCCTCGGCCTCCCCTCCTGAGGATATTTCTTTTGGGTAAGTTCTGCATACCATGAGGGAACATTTCAAGTGGCAAGGCCAAGAATATTCTGATTCCAGGAAGCCTTTCGACTTCCTTAAAAAGCCCCAGCACAGGCCCTTAGCTATTCCTCCTGTGCTTGATGTTTTGGATGATTTATATTCTGACTCTAGTGTTACCTCTGACTCTCTTCCTCCTGCTCCAGCCAAGCCAGACAGGTATTACAGGGTCCCAGAAACACATTCCCATTTATTCAGGGCCCATACTGCTGATTTGGAAACTATTTCTCAGGGGCCTAAAGGTGTTTCAGCTTCCACCTCTAAAAATCCTTTGCCCTCCAACTGGGAAGCTAGGTCATTAGAGATGGGGTACTTCCACTACTTTATCTATGAGAGCTTTGAATTGCCTTTTTCATATGTTACAATATCAGGATTTCCTGTTAGAAGATTTACAGAAAACATTGGCCTCTCCTGATCCTTTAGACAGGAAGTCTTTGCAGGAAGCTGTACATAACTCTCAGCAAGTAAGCAATCACTTCCTGCAGTGTGGATATGATGCACTGGAAGCTTCATGTAGGGCAGCTATGACAGGGGCAGACATGCATGGTTAAAAGATCAACCTCTACCAGATCATGTAAAGGCAAAACGTCTGGATGCACCTTTGGAAAGAACAAGCTTTTTGGTGCTAATGCTAAGGATGTGTTAAAGTCCATCGAGGAAAAAGCAAAATCAGTTCAGACGGTGAAAGATTTCCTCCAGGTTCAACCCCCCAGATTCAGTAGGAATTGGCCTTCAAAAAACTGGTCCTTTCCTAATCCTGAAAAATTTCAAAGGGGTAAAAAACATGATGGAGGAGGGAGACAATACAGAGGTCCTTACAGGGGGAGGGGACTACACAATGGCCAAACCAAAGAAGTGACACAGGGGTTTCTCCTGCCCCACAGCCACAATCTCAATGACTTTCCTCTACTTCCGCCTACCAGGGAACAAATAGAAGCTCCCTTGGGCGGGAAATTCTCTGTTTGCAGACAATTGGCACAGACTGACAAAGGACAAATGGATTTTGGACATTATAGACCGAGTTTACAGGTTCCATTTTCATACCTTACCAAGAAAACAAGGCATGCCAAACCTACCACAAAACCAGAGGACAGAGGCTATCAAGCAAATCTCTCTGCTGACTCGGATGAAAGCAATAGAAAGAGTTCCACAACAAGAACAAGGCCAGTGGTTTTACTCAAGACTGTTCCTTGTTCCAAGAAAGGAATCTCAATGGAGACCAATACTGGATTTGTCCGCATTAAACACCTTTCTCATAGTACCAAAGTTCTACAGCAGCTCCTTCCCATGCTGGGCAAGGGGTCTTGGCTGATTACTCTGGACCTCAAGGAGGCATACCTGCATGTCCCTATCAGACACAGTTGCAGAAGATACCTCAGATTTCTTGCAGGGCCAGAGCATTATCAATTCTCAGCATTGCCATTTGGCTTATCTACTGCGCCCAGAGTATTCACAAAATGCCTGGCTTCAGTAATTGCTCATTGCAGGGGATCCAGATTTACCATTACCTGGACGACTGCCTCATACAAGCGACGACAAATTGATGTTGACAAAAACTTGGACTATGTCATACGATTATGTCAAGCTCTGGGATACACAGTCAACTTCCAAAAGTCAAGACTTCAGCCATCCCAGCAAATAATCTTCTTAGGAGCCAAATTAGACACAGCCTCTCAAATGGCTTACCTAACAGAAGACAAGCAAGAGAAGTTAACTCATTTCAAAGGTTTGGCAAAACTTACCCAGATGACTGCAAGGAGATTCCTACAGGCCCTGGGCTACATGGCATCCTGCATTCTCCTGGTTCCATTAGCAAGACTACACATGAGAAAGCTTCAGTGGTACCTAAAAAGCCTATGGTCTCAGCACAGCAACAACTTAGAGACAACCATACCGCTCATTCCATGCCTACAAAAGGAATTCCTATGGTGGGCCTCGGTAAGCCAGGCAAACACAGGTATGTCATTCAAAAAAACCCATATAACACAGACCATGACCACAGATGCCTCAGACCTTGGATGGGGGGCGCACATGGAAGGCAGGTGTATACAAGGACAATGGTCTCCAAAGGAAACACATCTGCAGATAAACCAAAAGGAAATGCTGGCAGTAATGCATGCCATCGAGGCCTTTCAACATCAACTTCAGCAAGGCCATTTACTGATACGGACAGACAACACCACTGTGATGTGGTATATAAACAAGCAAGGGGGCACCCATTCTTACCCCCTTTGCAGACTGACAATGCATCCTTGGGAAAAATTGCTGAGCCTAAACATTCAGTTACAATCCCAGTTTGTTCCAGGCAAGGACAATGTGCTGGCGGACAGCCTAAGCAGGAATTTCACAGATCCACACAAGTGGAGGTTACATCCGAAGATCTTCACACAGCTCTGGGGCAGGCCAGAAGTAGACCTTTTTGCCTCTCACCTCAACCATCATCTACAAAAATTCTGCTCAAGGACATACCATCCACAAGCTTGGAAAATAGATGCTCTCTCATTCAACTGGAACTTCCTAAAAATCTGTGCATTCCCACCTCTGCCACTGATGACCTCAGTATTACTAAAGATCAAAGCAGAGAGACCCAAGGGGATCCTAATAGCTCCGGACTGGCCAAGACAACACTGGTATCCACTACTACGGAGCATATGTCACACCAAGAAGTGGGCCCTTCCCCAATGGCCTCTACTTCTGACTCAACACAACTTCAAAACAGTGCATCCAAACCTTCAGACACTGCAGCTAACAGCCTGGGAGATCCCATGAATAACCTCAACCTATCTCTCTCCAAGAAAGTTCAGCGAATACTGACAGAGGCTCGAAGACCATCCACCAGAAAGGTTTACTTAGCAAAATGGAAGAGATTCAGCATTTGGAATACCAGCAAGGGACATGATGCATCATTATTGAACATCCCACTCATCCTGGAATATTTGGCAGATATGCTAAAGAATGGACTTTCATATTCTTCCATAAAGATACATGCATCAGCTATTTCAGCTAGATATAACACTGATCCGCCTGTCTTTTCACATCCTTTGCTAAGGCAATCCTCAGGAATCAAGAACATAAAGCCACCAAGAAAGGCTCCAGTGCCAGCCTGGGACCTCAATTTTGTTCTAGAAAACTGACCCCATTTGAGCCAGCAGCTTCAGTTGATTTGCAATTTCTCTCATGGAAGACAGCTTTCCTGTTGGCAATTACCTCAGCAAGAAGGGTTTCGGAACTACAGGCCCTAATGGCAATACCACCGTTCATAATTTTCCACAGAGACAGGGTTTCATCAAGGACCAACCCTACCTTTAAGCCAAAGGTGGTATCTAGGGTTTCTTTAAATCAAGCTATTCATCTGCCTGCTTTCTTCCCCAATCCTGAGAATAAGGGGGAAAGACTGTTACATACCTTGGACATTCACAGACAACTTCGATACTACCTGGACAGAACCAAGACCAGTAGGAAGTCTGAACAACTTTTTGTAGCTTACGCCCCTGCAGTCCAAGGAAAAGCAATTTCAAAACAGACTATTTCAAAATGGATTGGACATTGCATCAGATTCTGTTATTCCTTTCATGGAAAGACTGATGTCCTTCAAGGATGCATCTGCAGTTTCTTTGATCAGGGATCCCAACCTCCCCCAGACAGGGCCTTCGCCTCTCAGCCTCAGATAAGAGGCCCCTGGACTGCCTCTCTCTTCAGATCTCTTCAGACTATTCTCCAGGATGACTCAGGGTTCAAAGGCATCATCAGGCCTATATTCACCTTATGGTGATGAAGACTCCAGATTCCTGCTTCCTCTCCCTTCTATTCCTGCAAAATTTTCTTTTGGACAATGAACACTCTAATGAATGGCAGGGGCCAACCAGATTCAGATTCAGGAAGATTTTCAGACAAGGAAAAGGCATAGGCCTTTTACCATAGCCACCACCTACTATCAGTTAAGTTGTATGCATATAATGATGTGATGCATGCCCTTGATTCTGATGCCCCGGCCCCTCCACCTCCAGCCCACGCCCTGCCTTAATACTGGCAGATATTACACTTGTATAAGGCCTGCCACCGCAGCCCAGAAACCATTTCTCAGGGCCCTAAAGGTGTTCTCAGGGCCTCTGCCAAAACCTTTTCCCTCTGAAAGGGAATCTAGAGCATTAGAGGAGATGGGGGTAAAAGGTTTATACATCTGCTACTCTTTCTGCCTGCCACCTTGACTGTCAATTTCACATGATATTTACAGAGGAATTTTTGTTAGACCAGCTAAATAAGAAAACTGTCACTCTCTCCTCTCTATAACCCGTAGTCCTTAAGGATTTGGTACTATAACTCTCCTCAGGGTCACAGGTCATTTTTTTTTTATCATGTGGCTATATGATGCATGATGGACTGGATACTTAGAGCTATGACTGGGCAGTGATTGAAGGCATTGAGAATTAAAGCAATCCTTACAGACCATATTAAGTCAAAAAGGTTTGAGGTCTCCAAAAACAAAGTGTGTTTATAAAGTTGCACAAAAGGTTCTAGCTAAAGTGGAAGAAAAGCAAAAAAGCAAGTGGAAAGCAAAATTTTTTGCAGGTCAAAGGGTCAAAGAGCAGAAATTGGCAGCGAAAGGGAATTGGTCCTTTCAGAAACCTTTCCTCACAGAGAGGCAGAACAGAGCGGCCAGAGGCAGAAGCAGGAAATAGGCGGCAAGAAGGGGTGCGTCAATGGCAGGGGTGCCTACAGGGGTGCGCCAGCAGCTGAACCTGAGCCAGTGCTGCCCGGCTGCACGACTACACAGGACAGACACAACTACCAGGATTCCAATGAAAACTGGTTGATTCCAAGCTAGCCCTTGCTGAAGAAAACTGGCATTACATTAAAGGAGACAAGCACTTCAGCAAAACACAAATGGACTACAGGGGAGACAAAACATACTACCAAAACAGACAAGAATGCCAAACCTCTCACAAGCAAAAATACCAAAAAAGAAAAAAAATCCAAAGCTTACTAGAAGCCAAAAACAGGAGAAATTGCATCTGGAAATCAATAGGATTTTACTCCAGGTATTACTATGTGCAGAATCCAATGGAACAACTGTTACCTTTTAGCATGCAGAACACATACCTCAACCCTATTCCATTTAAATCAAGCCCTCGGCAACTTCTTTGTCCACTGGGCAGGAGTCTTGGCTGGTGACTCTAGCAACTTCTGGAGGCATACAAGGAGTCTTGGCTGGTGACTTTGGGCAACAGGTCAGATTTCTTGACTCTCCAGAGCGTATCAATGCCTGCAACACCTCAGATTGGCGACAGATCTACTGACATTGCCAATTCCGCGAAATGCCTGGCATCAATGGTTCTCAGCTCGACTTAACAATAAAAATCATACCATATACCTGTTTCTAATTGCTGCCTTGCAGGATTAATTACTCAAATTAACCAAGGATTTGGCCAAATTCACACATCAACAAGAAGAAATTAGTAACACAGTCAACATTTATAAAAATTGTGGAAAGTTTGGCCCATACAGTAACAGTCAAAAACTCAAGGCTGGAGGCAACATTCAAAAGACAGTTTCTCACAGAGAAGGAAAAACAAAAGCACTGGGTACTTTCTGGATCATGGCAAAAACTTACAACCTCAGCTTACAGCAAAGGGAAGCAGTCCCATGCCATTCTGCATACAAAGCAAACACACTCCTGCTCCGCAGCTCATATGGCATAAGTCATGGCAGTCTGGATGGTACCTATACCATATATGTCTCAACACAAGCAAAAGCTAATTAATGTAGATACCAAATATTCCATGCCTGAGAAAAAGCAATTCATGACACAAACCAAGGCCTATCAAGAAAACAGAACATTATTCCATGCCTCAAACAAATAAAGCCAGACCATCACCGCGGGCCTCAGACCTAGGCCACGGGCACACATGGAAGACACCTGGCACATGGGCCTATGGGCCCAACACCACAGATGGAAGCACACATAAATCTAAAGGACATGCTGGCGGTAGAACATGCATACAAAGGATCAGACCATTCCTCCATGCAGGGCACCTGCTAAATCGGACAATACCACAGTCAGTATGTACATCAACAATGGACATTCAACACACTGCCCAACAATAACACCTGCTGGGGCCGGACAATACCACAGCTGAAATGGCCCAACATTCAAAAGCAGGCCAGATGGCCACCAGGAACCCAAATCTATGCCCAGACACCTTAAGCAGAACTACCACCCGGATGCTCCACGAATGGATGCTGCAAGAAGATATATTCAAAACCATAAAAAAAATAGGAATGCCAGAGATAGACCTGTTAGCTACCCACACAACCACCAATTGAAGAAATTCTGCTGTTCAGTATACCCACCACTCCTGTGGCTGATGGACTCTCTTCCAGCTGGAAAGAACCTGACAGCATAATTGGGTGATTCTGCCCTTTGGTGTACAAAGAGACAGCATTGGAGATCAGAGAGACAGCCAAGGTAATTCGGCATGTGCTCCAAAGACTGGCAGAGATGTCAGCTAATTTGCCCAAAGATGAAATGAACAACAGGGCACACTCATGGCCTCTACCTCAGCTACAGAGCAACATGTGTACCAGAACTGATAACTGCATCTGCATCCAAACTTTAGAGAACAGATGCTCTAACTGCTTGGAATGCATTCAAAACAAAAATCAACCCCTGCATCAAACTTGAGTTGGGACATAAAATCCTGGGCTGTGGACCTCCACAAGAAGGAATGCATAGATTGCCAAATGGAAAGACCAGAATTTTGGATCTGGAAAAAGGGAAAATCCAAAATTGGCAACATTGCATACACAATTTGGGGAGTAGAAAAGAACTGTTTCCAAGGAAAATGTTCCCTACTCCTCAATTCTAGCAGAACTGTTCCACAATGGCCTGTCCTTCTCTCACAATCTCCTGTCCCATCTCATCCTCTAGAGAGTAGTACATGGGAGTTCCTGTAGTCTCCTCCCGAAACCACCTCTGGCAGTTAGGGATCTCAACAAAAAAAAACAAAATTAACAAGATTAAATTTGACAAGGCAGCACATGCAGATGGGATCCTTTGGAAATGGAAAACTGCATTTCTGCTTTGAACCACTTCAGCAAGCAGAAGGGTACAGTTTATACAGGCAAATGAAAGCAACTTGCCTTTCCTCACTTCCACAAGAAGGCAAGAACCTCACGAGAAGTTACAGGCATTTTTATGCACAGGTGGTCTTTCATTATCCTTAGACCAAGTAGAACATTTCCCTACATTCTTCTACTGACCAGGAAAAGAAGGTCTGCATGGGCCAGGCGCACCACATCTACCCTATCTGTTCTCAGAACTAACACAGAACAGGGGGGGGAAACAGCTTCTGCACCTTGGATATTGCACAGACAAACTACGCTACAATTTAGAAACAGAACTAGCAAACTCAAAAAGGATGAAGCATTGGGTAGCACCTACAACATTTTGAAAAGGGAAAACTCCTGAAATATGAGCCACAATCTCAGAGCTAAGAGTGCATTCACAACTTTCCTTACTCTTTCATGGAAAGACAACTCCTTAAAAAAGCTGTACACACTAGCTCCATTCGCACCAGCCACCCACGTATAATCTTCCTTTACCCTCCAGATCGAGAAGGTTTGCAGCTGCTGTTTTGCAAGGGATTTTAACTACCCTCAATAATATCTTAGTCCCTCCTCACACAGGTTTGGCTGCAGCCACCCTACTGTTCATGTTAGGACTGCACTACACCATCAAAGGATCAGTGCTCCTCTCCCCTAGTTTGGCTGTGTGATAATCTATATATATTAGGACAGCAGCAGCCCCCCACCTGATCTGCATAGTGTGTTTAGTATTCCTACCAGTTGGGTAGTCTTTTGGGTATGCAGGGAATCTATTATGGTGTATTTGTTTGTATATATTGTAGTATTTACTCTCTGGTGTTTTAGATTATTTGCATTTTAGGGGATTTAGCCTTCCTGTGTATACCTGGCATAAGGGGGCTGAATGATTTGCTCTCTCTGGCGTTGGCTGATGCCTTTATACCCAGCCGCTGGCGTAGAGAGGGTCACTGGCATCCCCCGCAAAAGACCACGGCTGGAAGAAACGGCGTTGCAGGAGGAGCTGCCCTGAGGCAGGACTACTGCCGTCGAGGTAGTGCGCAGATGCATACCTATCAGGACATCTACATTTATGGTAGGACTGGGGGCTGCTGAGGCAGGACAACCCAGACTACAGGGACCTGGGGCTACAGCCACCTCTACAGCATTTACAAGGGGTGCCTGCACTTTTCCAGCCAAAGCTGCAGACCACAGCTCCACTCTAGCATTCTCCAAACACTACAATTCCTAAGAGCCACCAGATCCCTTCTAGATGTTGCTTGGCAGTCCTGCAGGGGTACATTTGCCACTCCTTCTTTTTCAATCCTCATTCTATACTCCCAGCCTAAGCTATGGTATTCTACCCTGATGGTGCAGGGTGGCTTGCATTCTTGAACACCATTTATCTGTTTTGCACCTACCATAAATGTAGATGTCGATGGAAGTATGCAACTGCAGTTGAACCTCCCTCCATACTGAGGATGCCTGTACCTTTATCCTATCCCTGTTTATATCTGCAGATATGCAACTGTATGGTGTATTTGTTTATTGCCCCCTTATGCCTAGGGTCCACTCCACTTTGTCACTCTTACACAGCCCAGCCTCTGTTATGGGCACCTGGCATTGTTATAGGAAATCTTGAGAAAATGCGTTGTTTTCGGTATGTACTCCAGCAGCTCTGACAGAGAAATGCGGCATCTGGCAGCGGAAACACCCAAGAAATGGGGCAAAAGCAGGCGAGGAAGAAAATAGGCAGATACACCATGATTTATGACTGCAGTTGCATATCTATCGGACATCTACATTTATGGTAGGTACAAAACTGTACTTTCTCACAGCTGGCCTTGACAGTGCTCTAGCCTCAGTGACTATGATTTGATGGCAAGGGACCATTTTGTGTACATCATGGGTGGGCCAGATCCTTATAGCTTCAGAGAAATGTTCCACTAGGAGGTTAGGTTTTACTGAAGGAAATGGAAGAAATTCTGTCTCTGTGCAATCCAGTGGGGACTAAATCTCTTTTTGGCCTTCCATATTGCTAAGTCTGTCTTCCTTGTTAGATGTGGGCTCCAGCATCTCTACTATCAAGTTGCACCTACAGATGTATCCAACTTCTGCCAAGGTTCCAGCCTTCAGTCATTGGCATCACACAACGTATGTAAGGATTCCTTCTCACATTGGGAATTTAACTTGGGTTTTGGAGAAGTTGACCTGTCCCATATGTGAATCAGCCAGTTCAGATAACCTTCATTCAATTCCTTTCTTGGAAAACCCTCTTCCTAGTGATTGTTAAATCAGCAGAGAGTCTTTAAATTGAAAGTCCTTTTCTGTTACCCCCCAACATATTTGGTGTTAAACAAATGTAGGATCTGTCCTTCAAAGCTAAACCTTCCTTCATTTATGCCTACTAGAGCTTCAGAAACCAGCATCAGTCAGACTACCCATCTCCCTGTGTTTTTCCTCACCGCTCTTATAGAATGAATTTATTGACTTAATAAGTAATTAAAATTTTATTTACAGTGAATAAAGCAGCACAAAAAGTTGAGCAACTATTTCTATCTTGCTGTTCAAAAATAGGTCAAAAGGTGTCCAAATGGCCGTTGGACTGTATATAATTTGGCCAGCAGAACTGCCCTTTCAAAAACAGAGGCACATGCTACCAGATCATGACCACTTAATCTACCTTCTTCAAAAGAAATCTGCATATGATTTGTCTTGCAGTAACACGGGCTCCACTGCATACTTTTGCAAGGCACTGAAAGCTGGATGTGATATCTAGATCACTGCCTTCCTTCAGGTCCACCATACTTCATAGTATTCTGTCTTCATGTCACCCAAGAAGTGTAGTCTGGGAGTCTGTCCCACATGTTGAAGTGGACGGACTCCATAATCTAAGATAAGATGGTTGTGTACTTCACCATAATACAGGCTCTTAATTATCCATTTTTTGTTCATTTGAACAACCCCACCCTCCCCTTCTCTCCTCCACATTGTCAGCAGTTAACCTTTAACAGGTATTCAAGACCTTTCAAGGCTTCTCCATCCCTGTACTTTCCAAGTACAGATCATTAGGGGTTGTTGATCTCTCACTGCTTATGGCAAACTAGATTTAGATTGCTGAAGACCTGTGTATTATAGGCATCAGGAAGAGGAGCTTGAGCTGTGAGGAAAAAGCCCATTGCTGATGGTAATCGGAGCCACTTGGTGGCAATCTGCCGCAGTTGTTGAAATGGATAGACGTAAATCAAGATCCAGTTTTATGGTAAGTAAGTAGTTATTTTCCTCTACGTCCTAAAAACATGCTATTTGGATTGCAGAACTAAAATAGCTTTTCATTTATTGTATGTACCCGTGCATTTTTGCCCAGGTAATGGCTGCAGAGTCTGAAAAGGATAATTTAATTTAAATAGAATCCAAGTTCATTATGGCATTATACACACAGAGGATGGCATGACTGGCCATTAGTAGGGTAGTGCTGTGGAGAACCAAAACAGTACTTTAGTGGTTTTGCTTTTTAGTAATTATTTTATGTTTTGATTTGCTAGTAGTAGTTTTGTAAAGTTTGTTGCTATAGAAAGTGCTTGTGCTGCCAGTGCTAATACAACTGTTAATGAGAGTTTTGATTTGCACAAACTCATGAGATGATGTTGCTAAGCAGACTTTTATTTTGTCTTCTCCGTTGTAAAAAAAAAAAAAAATTTTACATGCATCACCTTTGCAAAGAGCAGTTTGTCATGAATGTAGCCATAACTTGTTTGATATAACATGTGTCATAATGTCTAGTTCATTTGGTTTGTATGTTAACCGTTTTCTTTCTTTATTTTTAATGCAATCCAGGGTTGGTGACCTCACTTTCAGAGAGCTGGTACAATCTTCTATTGGATCTTCAAAGTAGACTCAATAAAGTCATCAAAAGTGTTGGCAAGATTGAACACTCCTTATATCCTTTCAAAATGTGTGTGAGACGACTGAAGAGTATTTAACCAGCAGTCAAAGTGTTTACATGAGATGAATGTGTTCCACTGCTTCTGATTTACAGTGTAGTGTAAAGTATAATCGCATTGCATTTCCTTCCACATACTGAAGTTGATACTGTTCTTGTAGTGGTGTGTAACCATTTATTGTTGAGCCTTTTGGTGTTGATAAGTAATGTGTACCTGTGCCTCTGTATCATCTGCCTTCATCTCTGGTCCATCTTTATCGTTGAAATATCACTACTAAAAAGAGGTCTTCGTTACTACAGGAGAGTAGCCATTGGCAGCTGTCTGCCTTGTGCTCATTCATATCAGCACATATTGAGCACTTTGCTTCTTCATAGAGTTAGTTGCAGCAACAGAGTCTCAGTTTTAACCATCATGATCTGAAGTTGTCCTTTCCTCGAGTGATGGGTTTAGATCCAAAGTCAGCTGCTTTTTCTACCCTGTAATTCCCATCCTGTCCCCAACATTGCTTAAAATGTTGTTTGCCGTTTATACAGCACAAATGTGATTACCCGACTCAGGCTTTTATTCAGCTAATTACTTCTAATTTTTTCCATTGGAAAGTATTTGGTGCTTCTCTGCTGTTATATTCTGATTAATATAGATGTCTCTTCCCATAAAAAAGCACTGCTCTAGGTCTCCTTCACACTTTCTGCACTTGTTTACTTTCTTACTAGTAATATCTAGTAGTATTTTTGCCCTTATATGTGTATATACACACCAGTTTCATTCTCTTGATTATTCTTAGCTACCTTTATTGATAGTCCCTGAAAGAAAGGAAAGGCACAGATAACACTATGTTGTACAGACCTACTGGGTTTAAGAAATGTGTGGCATGTAGCCACAAGATGCCAAATTCTGATTCACGCCTAAAGTGTGTTATTGTTTGGGGGCAGCTCATCTGGAGGAGGAGGACTGATTAATTTGCAATGCCTTTAGTCATTCAGCCATGATTGAATGTCATAATAAGCTCGTTCTCAAGGGTTTCATTTCTTCTGACTCTTCAAAACCTTTATCTGGAAGTTTCCCATCCAGGAAAAAGCACTCAGATAAACATAAGGGGTGACCAGAGTGATAGGCCCAAAGAAAAGAGAAGGAAGGTAAGAAAGCAATTGCCTGATCGCTCTCCTTCATTTGTCTTGTGTTCAGCTCCAACTACAAAAATTCCAAGCCTTTGTATCATAATAATGTCTCTGATTCGATCCTGATGTGATTCAAGACTCCTCACCTGCTGGAGCCGAGATGTCCCCAGAGCCAGTCTCACCTAGGCTGCAGCCAACCTTTCTACAGGACAGATCCCTTACAGGGGACTTTGAGGCCACCCTCCACATTGTCATTAAGGTCCATCAGGTCAGCCAGGAGCTAGCTAGAATGATGATGAAGTTCCTCAGGACCCAAATTCATTTGGAAGCTATCTTGGCTCCAGCTCCTATCGGACCTGTGAGCTTTGGACCCACTTCAGTGACTGTGGCTACGCCTATCCCAATGCTTCCTCAGGGGTTGGGGATGCTGGATCCAAGGAGTTCTGGGTTGTCCATGTTTGATCAGAAATTGTGGCCAACTCCTCAGAAGTGCATGTGTAAGAGACGATACACTTCCCTTAGGAGTCTTTGACAGAAGGCACAGATTTCGATGAAGGGGCTGGGCCCCCCAGATCACCTCTTGAGGACGTCTCTTTCAGGGAGATCCTTGAGCTTCATAGAAAGGAGGTTGGTTTTCAAAGCCCATTCTCAGGAAGAATCTGTGTTCCTTGAGGCTTTGGTTCCGGCTCAGCTACTCCATGAATGGTTCCCCCAGCTGATGAGATGGTGGATTTAATGTCTCGACAGGCATGGAAGGAACCGGACATCAGGAATGATCTCCAGAAAACTGGACAAAAATCTTGTTGTCCCTAAAGACTGCCCTCATTGAAGCAAAGGCCTGGCAATGGATGCCATAGTAATAGTGACAACCACTAAGAAGGAGCTTGCAGAATAAAGCTTATCTGTCCATCCTGTTATCAGAGAGTTCAGGGCTTTGAACAGATTTGGGAAGTGAGTTTATGCTTCACTGGTTTCAGAGAGACTTGACAAAGGAGCACTGCAAGTCTATTTTTGGGTCCATGTCTGCGGAGGACAATAAAACGGATTTGCGACTGGCCACCCTTCAGTCCCTGTCGAACACCTCCATGTGACTCATACCTAGTGCAGCAGAAAGTGTTCCTAGACCCATAGGAAACGGGCCTTACCATAAGGAAGCATGCCTGGATGCACTTGTGTCGTTTTGCAGAGCCCTTTAAGACTTCTTTTATCAATGTTCCATTTGATTTAAAAGGTTTGTGCTTACCTAAGCCACCAAAAGCACATTCAAAAAGATCTATTTCCAATTATTTGGCCTTCTTTTTAGGACCTTGATAGATGACATTTATGCTGCTGCCAGCTGTTCTAATGTTCATACCTTAATTTCCTAGTACAAATTGGATTTGCTTCCAGAGATAGGGAGGTTTCAGTTTTGCCATCCTTTGTAATATCTTTCCTTGAGCCCACCTATGGAGCTAAGTAGCAGGGGACTCTGTCCCATTAGTTGAGGAATGAGCAGAAAGAGTAAGATAAGAAAGTTATGTACTTAACGTAACGGTAGATCTATTTAGTCTATTTCCATCCCTTCCTCCCCCACTTCACTCTCATGGAAAATGTTTCCCCTTGGCTTCTGGTATGACTGCATGGGTTACCACTAGTACAGGATGTCATATTCTTGCAGCTCCAGTACAGATTGTCTTCTCTTCTGACATGTGGTCTTCTACTACTTTATCTGTAATAATACATGTTTATACTTAATGTATTGCTTTGCAGAATTTAAGGGCAAACTCGATCTGAGATGATGTTGGGAATTGGGGGGGGGGGGTTATGAGTAAAGGGAGAAACTTGAGCTACAGATCCAAGTCTGGAAAATGTGGCTGAAGTCTGATCTGAGGTTGGATCCAAAGCCCATGAGTTGAAGATGGACAGAAACCTACAACACAGATTTATCATTATGGTAAGTACATAATTTTTGTTTTCCATCAGTCTGTTTTTGTTTGTGACGTTAATGTATGCCAAAAATGTCAGTTGCCCATATATAGGAAATAAATGCTGATAATCATTTGATCACTTTTGCATAGCCTTAGCTGTATGGGTTATATACTGCACAAGATTTAACAACTGGACATCTTTCAGAGCTTAAAAGCACATTTGATGCACCCAGCCCTTTGACAGATCGAGGACAGGAAATGATTTTGAGGAAATAACTTCTGTTGGTTCTCCACAAAAGGTTCATTCTGATTGTGGGGGAGAGTGTTTCCTCCGATAGTCTCTTAGAAGAAGCTATGTCTGGAATGAACCAATTACTTCACTGGGAGCATAAAGATATTCCAGTATCCTTGAAAAAAATATATGACTTGTTACATCTGGAATTTCCTGTATTCACCGTTGATGTCCTGACTGAGTCACTGTTTTAGTATTCATAACAGATGTAGTTTTCTCATGCCCAGCTAGGTTACCAAAGCTTTACTTTCCAGGGACGCATGTCCAGATGATGACCTCAGGTCGTTAGCATAGGGGTATAAAATTGGATATACATGTGAGATCCTTAGAGTTTCTCACCGCAAGCCCAAGCAGAAGTCATTGAACCTGACTGTGATTGTTTGGTTGCTTGGTACCGTAGCTTTGCTTGTCAGACAGATACATGCCCCACTGGTGATCCTTCCTTTCTAAACCTTTGACTTTTGTTGACTGTTATTGGATGTCAGCTAGGAGGGCTAAGTGTGAGCACAGTAAGTCAGTTCTGTACAAAGACTTGCACACTAAGTGTCTGTTCTGTCTAGGCCTCAAACATTGCTATAAAACCTGCTCCATTCGTCAGTCATTTGTTCCTAAAACCCTCTGGTATAGGCTATCCAAATTTAATACTTACCTTGAAACCCAGTGCTTAAAATGCTTTACCCACTCCATCATGTCTGAAGGACAGGATTTCAACCTCCTGACCAAGAAAAACTTAAAAAAAATCCAAGAGAGGATTTGCCTTCCATCGTTTCAGAATCAGATGTACCAGCTGAGGTGGTCGAGCCCAATCATCTTGCCATGAGCCCTTTACCATGATCCTGCCAGAGGCCAGTACGTCTCCTGAGGCCTTGCAGACTGAATGCTCTGAACTGGGCCTCATTATCTTGAAGAGCCCTCAGAGTCCCTCAGATCCTTGTGCAGGAAGAGATTCCCGGTACTCTGATAGGAATATATGAACGTTGCTACAGGTGGATGTCACCCCTAAGAAGAAAAAGCAAAGATGTAAGCACTTTGCCTCCTCTTCTCTGTCCAGGGAGAAAGAATGGATTGATTTTACTCTGGTTATTCAAGGCAATTATGTCTCTGAAGTCTCCTTTATTTGTGATCCAGCCTTCTCACACCACACCACAGATACATGCTTTGCATTCTTTCTCCTCTGACAAGTAACCAGAGGGGGATTCTGACCACTTTCTCTACCATTCTTCCCAGGTACAATCTCCTGAGCAGATAGCATCTGGAAAGGGAGAGACACTCTCCAGATTAAATCTTGGAAGAGCCCTCATTTAAAGAAACCTTGCAAAGCATAATGAAACACTTTGAATGGCAATCAAAACAGGTGTCTGAGGTGCAAAAGAAATACTGCAATTTATTAGAGATGGGCACTTCTGCACCTCCGCCAGTTCCCCCAGTGCTAGATACTTACCAGGACATATTTCCATCCAATTCTTCTTCACCTGTTTATCAACTTCCTGCTCAGGGAAGGCAAGACAGGTTCTAAGTAGTTCTTGATGAAGTATAATACTTGTAGAAAAACTGTGACAGACCCAACTGTGGTATCTCTGGCCTTGGGACAAACCTTGCAAGCTGCTTCCTGACATTAATGCTCTCCCCAGTGATAAGGACAGTTGAGCAATGGACTTATGGGGTAAGAAAGTATATATTTCCTCCACTTTAACTTTTAGAGCCATTAACTACCAAATTCAAATGAGAACATACTTGCTCTCTATGTTACTGTCCTTAAGACCATCACAGAGCCATAGACATCTGAATCAAAACAGCATATGCAATCTCTGGTGACCCAGGCTTCAAAAGTAACTAGGCACAGTATAAAATGCAGCTATAATGATGTAAATGCCTATTCCTGTGCGGCTGCTATCGGCACACCAATCAGGTGGTATGCCTGGCTGTGGGGCCAACCTATTCCAGAAGATAAGATTTTAAGTCTAAAATACAAGATTTCCCCTTGGATAACAACCTTCTGTTTGACTGACAATCTGCCAGTCATTTCAAGGCTTTGCAGGAACAAGGCAAGACAATGAAAGATTGCCATCATCATCTTTCTACAGTTCCCAGGTACCATAGAAATCATCCAGCAAAATCTACCTCCTTTGCCAAGAGAGATCCTAGAATGCCTCATAGGCAGAGGAAAATTAATAATAAATATTCCCAGAAAAAAATGAGGGATACTCCTCCTGGGAGGTCTGGTTGATAGTAGGCCCCTGTACTATCTGGGATGGAGGGATCAATCTTCGACTACTAGGACTAGCCCAGTGGCAAATAAAATTTTCAAGGCTATTGACCCACTTTCTCCTTAACCGTAATGCTTTGCAAATGAGAGCCATCTCTAGATCACATTTTCCATATACAGAGTGGTAGCCTGGGGTTGTTTTAGAAAAACGACATTGGCAAACATTTGATTGTTTTTGAAAATAATGCTTTTGTTTCCTAATGTTTGTTTTTTCTGTCTAGTCTGGCCTCATGTCATTTAAGCCTAATTTTGTTGAAACTGTCATTTGGTTAACTCATTTGCCCCTCTGTCTCTGTTGATTTTTTTTTTGCCTCTTCCTATCACCTTCAGGCTTCTGTTAGCCTGTTTCACTGTGCAGTTTCTCTACAGTTATTGCCATTATATTGAGTTGTTTAGGGTGTGTTGTATAACCTGGTTGTTTAAAAAAAATGTTTTAGGGTTCACATTGTTATTTGTGATATCAATTTTCCTTTTTTTTTTTTTTTTTTTTTTATCATCAGTTTTTTCATTTTGTGTTTTTTTTTTCTTTCTGCTGTGCAGTGAATCTGTTTTTACCACATTATTTTATTATTTTTTTCTTAATGAGGAAGAAAATTTAGGAAGCACTACTATTGAAGAAAATTTTCTGCTTCAAGACAAGCATGTTTTAGTTTTTTGTATAGGGGATAAACATTGTCAAGAAGACTGAGATCTGTTAATTGATCAAACTTGGTACTGTAAGAGACAGGATAAAATAGCTTTAAAAAAATAAATAAAAACTGCTCCATACCCATATCTGCAGAGGTGTTCACTTCAAGCTCCTTCTCAAGATCAGTCCTTTTGAGCTAGATAGCTTCACCTACATGCTGATAACCCAAAGAAAATAGACCTCAAGAGAAAGCCTGTGTTGGGCAGAACTGATTTGGAGCAAGCAAATAAATCCTCTGCTTTTGAAGAAGTCCAGTTCTGAGGATACTCACTCATATGCTTTTATTTGTGTGTCATAGATTAGTTAAGGTTGCCACCCGTCTCGTTGTCAGCGGGACACTCACAGGTTCAGCTGCCTCATCCCGTTGCCCGCTGTGGAAAGTAGTGGGACTTGAAAATTCCCGCTTTTCAATCGCACTGAATTGCCGTGGAAATGCCACAATTACTTTCGGCTTTTCCATGGCAATTCAGTTACGTCACCAACCCAGACCTGCAGGCAAAGCTGCTGCCTGTTAGGTCCGGGTGCTGTAATTCGTGCAGCAATTGGCTGCAATTCATGAAAGGGATGGGGATTGGGGCAGGAAGAGCCCTGCAAAGATCGAGACTGTAGGAGCGCTTTGTTTTAAGCGCATCTACAGCCGCTAAAAAAAAAAAAATGAGATTTTTTTTTTCAAACAGCCAGTCAGTCAGCCATCCATCTATTCAGCCAGACAGCCATCCATCTATTCAGCCAGACAGCCATCCATCTATTCAGCCAGACAGCCATCCATCTATTCATTCATTCAACCAGCCAACCATTCATGCAGCCAACCAGTCAGCCAGCCATCCATTCAGCCAGCCAGCCATCCATTCAGCCAGCCAGCCATCCCTTCATGCAGCCAGCCAGCCAGCCATCCCTTCATGCAGCCAGCCAGCCAGCCATCCCTTCATGCAGCCAGCCAGCCAGCCATCCCTTCATGCAGCCAGCCAGCCAGCCATCCCTTCATGCAGCCAGCCATCCCTTCATGCAGCCAGCCATCCCTTCATGCAGCCAGCCATCCCTTCATGCAGCCAGCCATCCCTTCATGCAACCAGCCATCCATCCATTCATTCAACCAGCCATCCATCCATTCATTCAACCAGCCAGCCAGCCATCCATCCATTCAACCAGCCAGCCAGCCATCCATCCATTCAACCAGCCAGCCATCCATCCATTCATGCAGCCATCCATCCATCCATTCATGCAGCCATACATCCATTCATGCAGCCATACATCCATCCATTCATGCAGCCATCCATCCATCCAGTCAGCCATCCATCCAGTCATTCATCCATCCAGCTGCTACTCCCACCAACCAGCTAGCCACTCCAGCAACCAGCCAGCCAGTCAGCTAGCCAATCCAGCAGCCAGTCAGCTAGCCACTTCAGCAGCCAACCAACCAGCCACTCCAGCAGCCAGCTAGCTAGCCACTCCAGCAGCCATCCGTCGTACCCATACCAGCATCTCCTTCACCGCTCCTGTGGTGATATCATGGTAGAGGGTGTGGCCAGTGTCATATTGGCTACACCCCCATGTCCCACTTTGGCCCGCTGAAAAGGTGGCAACCCTAAGGTTAGTTCTGCATTCACGCATAGTGATTGATACTGTATTTTTCTGTGTGACCTTGAAGTCAGGAAAATAGTCCTAACCTTCCAAACCTCTGTTGTATTATTTACTTTGGATTGGACTACAGGATGATGCAGGCATTCTTCAAGATCCAGCAACTCTATTATCAGCACTCTGTAACACTGTGGCAGTTTGAGGCCATTCGTCTTGTGTTGCTTCACCAGGTCATTTACAGGCTACATTTCTGCTAAGGTCAGTGCAAGAGCCCCAGGTTTTGACATCAGAGTTCGAGGTTCCATCATCTACTGTGGTGTTGATGGGATCACACATTTTGAATTCACTGACCCTCTGCACTAATGCTGTCATTGTTACAGGAGCTTTTGACCCTGGATTTGGGTGGATCCTTTTGTATTTGTTTAGGCCTGCCACCAAGTTTGCCCTTTAGCATTCAGCATTAATGCCTTTGACATTGGCCTTGGACTCGACTAGTTTCTTAGCCTCAATGGACTGGGTCATCATCTTGTGGACTAGCTTTCATGATCTTAGCTCTTATAAAGTTGCAGCTTTAGTCCTGAGTCAGCTCCATTGGGCATGGAATTGTTATCGCTCTTGATGGATTAGGTGTCCTCACAAAGGGCTGTGGATTGCAGATGTACTTGGTGCTACCTAATTAGTCTCATTAGCCTTCGTTGGTGCAGACGTGCATTTGCACATGAGGACATAATTGTAAGTCCTTGCAGTGATGAGGGTGCACACCATAGCCTCCAGGGAATAGAATTACAGCCATTAGAAAGTCCTTCCTTCACTACTGTATGCAGGAAAGACCTGGAAAACTGGGGCCACAGATCAGTTCCTTGGCCTGGGTACAGTCAGGGTTTATCCTTAAACTCAGGTGCCCCTTGTTAAGGAGGTGGCAAAGCCAGGCTGTCCAGTCACAGTGAAGAGGGTAGTCTTAGTAAAAAGTAGAAAGAGCAGAATGGTACTTTCACCCCAGAAGCCAGCCATGTTATGATACATCACCTCGACGTTTGCCTCCACTGTTGAGTAGTAGAGCCTGTCCCCCACAGGGTAATATGTCGAATTCATGGGCTAAGGTCCAGCTCAGAGTGGATGATAGAGAGACCTGATGATCAGTGGTCACAAGATGTACCAAGCTTTAAAAAAAATCCCTAATTGACTAAGATATTTAGTGAGTGTGGTGGAAGACACATGAGCAGTGGTAAGGACTGAGTAAAGGACATTACATCTTGCTGGGGAGCAAAATAAGTTTGTTTATAGTGAGAGTTGCAGACATACACACACGTAAGCACATATAAGATGCATTTATGGCGGCATTCCATTTGTTATGCTGTACTTGATCAAAAAAGTTGTTTTGCTGCATGAAATCTGTTGTATCGATATTCGTTGTTGGCTGACCTTGTTAGCTATTTGCAGCATAAATGAGTCAGTCTGTTCCATTCAGTTAACAGTGATCAAGAGTTATGACATGGCAGAGTTTGTAACTACAGATGTTAGGTAGTCCAATCTCACCTTCATTTTTACATATGGGGATCGGCTCCTACTCAACCAATTTTCAAGCTCAAAGACTTCTGGTTGGCTCGTGGCTAAGCAGGTATCTCATGGTGCACCAGTGCAATCCCCAGATCTCGTTTGCCGCGTTGACAGTTTCGGATGTGCTTCTCTTGGCTCTGGCTAAGGCTTTTGCATTTTTTCATTAACTAATGTTTTTTTGCATATTTACTGGAAATATATATAGCTTTACCTTAATTGTCTTGTGTGACCGTAGTAGTATCCTGTGTACCAGTAGTTAGGCACAGTTGTGTTTTTTTGCCTAGATCGTTAGTTTTGGTGGTTTGGCCATTTTTCTGTTATTTACTGGAAAAGTATACATATAGGGCTTTACTTTAATTGCCTTGTGGTCTTGTGTGACCAGTAGTAGTAGTATCCTGTGTATCAGTAGTTAGGCGCAGTTGCGCTTTATTGCCTAGATCGTTAGTTTTGGTGGTTTTGCTGTTCTTAATCAGTAGAGGCTCCTATTGATTAATTTCCTGTTAATCGGTTATTGTTAACTGGTGGTCTTTGGCGGGGATCCACTAAAGTCTTAATCACTTTTACAGTTGCAGTTTTTTTTCCTACCTTATTGAACGTGTGTGTGTGTGTGGTGTGGTATACTTGGTCTGTTTGAATTAGAAGACCCAGTTCTTCACAGGGCTAGACCCGTTTAACTTAGAGGACCTAGTCCTTGTGTAATTCTTCTGCAGGGCTAGGCCTGTTTTAGTTGGAGGACCTAGTCCTCAGTTATTCTCTTTCTCTTTTCTCCTCTGGTTGCTTGTGTGTTTGTAATGTTTAAGGATAGCAAGGAACACAAACCCTCTGGGTTCAAAAAATGTATGAAGTGCTCCTAGAAAATGTCTTTGATGGATGGCCACAGTAGCTGTGTCTACTGCTTGGGAGCCATCCATTTGCAGGAATCATGTTTGTTCTATCATGCTTTTTCTCCTACAGTGTTGCAGGAGAGAAAGAGCAAACTGATAGTCCGGGATCTTCTGAAGCCAACCTTCGAGGAAGCCTTATCTAGTTCTTCAGCTTCTTCGTCTAAGTCTTCAAAGTCAAGATCTGACTCAAAATCAAAAGGTTAAAATGTCCTTCTCCTGCACCGGCTGGTGTTTCAGAGCCACCTTCCAAATCAAGAAAATCTGCCTCCTCGACGACTCAGTCTTCGGAGCCGAAGGAGAGCACCATGGTTTCAGAGTCTGTCACAGGTGCTTCGGTGCCGACTGTTGACCCCTTGGAAATAGTTGACTCTTCTGCTCGGAGCTGGTCTGTAGAGTCCCTACCGTTCTCCTTGCTGGTCAAATCTCCAGTGCCTGCTAGGTTGAGATCCCCAACTTTATCTTCTAGATCTTCAAGGAGTCTTTCGGAAGAAGATGTGGAGATGGTAGTACTGAGACTCCTGAAGTCTGCTCTGCCTAAATTTTTGTTGGCTCCAACCCAATCGGCTTCGGAGCCACTCGAACCAGTTTTGCCCTCATCCGTGATTCCTCCTCCTAGCTATGTTGGCTTTTCGGAGCCGGAGTGCTTGTTACGAATGGAGGAACCCTCTGTTCCGGCTCCCCTTGCTGTTGCATTGGAGCCGAGTTCGGCTCCAACACGCTTGTCTCCATCCGTCATGTCAGGGACCAAGCTCTTCTGTTGGCCCGATGAGGAGGGTTTGAATCGATCTTCATCGGTTCTGAGCCTTCCTCTCAGTGCTTCCGCCAGGGTGAGCTCGGACCCTGCATTTATCTCGGAGCCGATGGCTCAGGCTCCAGCACCGTCCTTTGTCTCTTTAGAGTGGGGATGGTCTTCGGAGCCGGAGAGGTCTGCATTTGAGGTAATGAGTGTACTGTCGCAAGCTACAGCCCCTGCCAGTGGTACAAGCACTCTTCCCCCCAGGGCTCCCACTTCGGTCTCAGTACCTACTCTCTCTGGAGACAGCAGAGACCCGCAGCCTCAGGAACCACCGGCTGGTGGCCCCACTCTTCCGGGGCCTCCCCAGAAGGTCCTTTTGAGGAGCCCCCTCAGAAGAGAGTATGCAAGAGGAAGCATATTGACTTCCAGGAAGAGTCTCTGACATCGGACACTGACCTCAAGGTGTTCCAACCGGATTTTTGCTGTTCGGGGAATGCTTCAGAACCAGCCCTTCATGCAGCCAGGCCAGTCAGCCATCCTTCCTACTTGAGCCAGTCAGTCAGCCATCCATCTATTCAGCCAGACAGCCATCCATCTATTCAGCCAGCCATCCATTCAACCAGCCATCCATCCATCCATTCATTCATTCAACCAGCCAACCATTCATGCAGCCAACCAGTCAGCCAGCCATCCATTCAGCCAGCCAGCCATCCATTCAGCCAGCCAGCCATCCATTCATGCAGCCAGCCAGTCAGCCATTCCTTCATGCAGCCAGCCAGTCAGCCATGCATCTCTTCATGCAGCCAGCCAGTCAGCCATCCCTTCATGCAGCCAGCCAGTCAGCCATGCATCCCTTCATGCAGCCATGCATCCCTTCATGCAGCCAGCCATCCCTTCATGCAACCAGCCATCCATTCATTCAACCAGCCATCCATTCATTCAACCAGCCATCCATCCATTCATTCAACCAGCCATCCATCCATTCATTCAACCAGCCAGCCAGCCATCCATCCATTCAACCAGCCAGCCAGCCATCCATCCATTCAACCAGCCAGCCATCCATCCATTCATGCAGCCATCCATCCATCCATTCATGCAGCCATACATCCATTCATGCAGCCATACATCCATCCATTCATGCAGCCATCCATCCATCCAGTCAGCCATCCATCCAGTCATTCATCCATCCAGCTGCTACTCCCACCAACCAGCTAGCCACTCCAGCAACCGGCCAGCCAGTCAGCTAGCCAATCCAGCAGCCAGCCAGCTAGCCACTTCAGCAGCCAGCCAACCAGCCACTCCAGCAGCCAGCTAGCTAGCCACTCCAGCAGCCATCCGTCGTACCCATAACAGCATCTCCTTCACCGCTCCTGTGGTGATATCATGGTAGAGGGTGTGGCCAGTGTCATATTGGCTACACCCCCATGTCCCACTTTGGCCCGCTGAAAAGGTGGCAACCCTAAGATTAGTTCTGCATTCACACATAGTGATTGATACTGTATTTTTCTGTGTGACCTTGAAGTCAGGAAAATAGTCCTAACCTTCCAAACCTCTGTTGTATTATTTACTTTGGATTGGACTACAGGATGATGCAGGCATTCTTCAAGATCCAGCAACTCTATTATCAGCACTCTGTAACACTGTGTCAGTTTGAGGCCATTCTTCTTGTGTTGCTTCACCAGGTCATTTACAGACTACATTTCTGCTAAGGTCAGTGCAAGAGCCCCAGGCTTTGACATCAGAGTTCGAGGTTCCATCATCTACTGTGGTGTTGATGGGATCACACATTTTGACTTCACTGACCTCTGCACTAATGCTGTCATTGTTACAGGAGCTTTTGACCCTGGATTTGGGTGAATCCTTTTGTATTTGTTTAGGCCTGCCACCAAGTTTGCCCTTTAACATTCAGCATTAATGCCTTTGACATTGGCCTTGGACTCTACTAGTTTCTTAGCCTTAATGGACTGGGTCATCATCTTGTGGACTAGCTTTCATGATCTTAGCTCTTATAAAGTTGCAGCTTTAGTCCTGAGTCAGCTCCATTGGGCATGGAATTGTTATCGCTCTTGATGGATTAGGTGTCCTCACAAAGGGCTGTGGATTGCAGATGTACTTGGTGCTACCTAATTAGTCTCATTAGCCTTCGTGGGTGCAGACGTGCATTTGCACATGAGGACATAATTGTAAGTCCTTACAGTGATGAGGGTGCACACCATAGCCCCCAGGGAATAGAATTACAGCCATTAGAAAGTCCTTCCTTCACTACTGTATGCAGGAAAGACCTGGAAAACTGGGGCCACAGATCAGTTCCTTGGCCTGGGTACAGTCAGGGTTTATCCTTAAACTCAGGTGCCCCTTGTTAAGGAGGTGGCAAAGCCAGGCTGTCAATTCACAATGAAGAGGGTAGTCTTAGTAAAAAGTAAAGACAGCAGAATGGTACTTTCACCCCAGAAGCCAGCCATGTTATGATATATCACCTCGAGGTTTACCTCCACTGTTGAGTAGTAGAGCCTGTCCCCCACAGGGTAATATGTCGAATTCATGGGCTAAGGTCCAGCTCAGAGTGGATGATAGAGAGACCTGATGATCAGTGGTCACAAGATGTACCAAGTTTTAAAAAAAATCCCTAATTGACTGAGATATTTAGTGAGTGTGGTGGAAGACACATGAGCAGTGGTAAGGACTGAGTAAAGGACATTACATCTTGCTGGGGAGCAAAATAAGTTTGTTTATAATGAGAGTTGCAGACATACACACACGTAAGCACATATAAGATGCATTTATGGCGGCATTCCATTTGTTATGCTGTACTTGATCAAAAAAGTTGTTTTGCTGCATGGAAATCTGTTGTATCGATATTCGTTGCTGGCTGACCTTGTTAGCTATTTGCAGCATAAATGAGTCAGTCTGTTCCATTCAGTTAACAGTGATCAAGAGTTATGACATGGCAGAGTTTGTAACTACAGATGTTAGGTAGTCCAATCTCACCTTCATTTTTACATATGGGGATCGGCTCCTACTCGACCGATTTTCAAGCTCAAAGACTTCTGGTTGGCTCGTGGCTAAGCAGGTATCCCATGGTGCACCAGTGCAATCCCCAGATCTCGTTTGCTGCGTTGACGGTTTCGGATGTGCTTCTCTTGGCTCTGGCGAAGGCTTTTGCATTTTTTCATTAACTAATGTTTTTTTGCATATTTACTGGAAATATATATAGCTTTACCTTAATTGTCTTGTGTGACCGTAGTAGTATCCTGTGTACCAGTAGTTAGGCGCAGTTGCGTTTTTTTGCCTAGATAGTTAGTTTTGGTGGTTTGGCCATTTTTCTGTTATTTACTGGAAAAGTATACATATAGGGCTTTACTTTAATTGCCTTGTGGTCTTGTGTGACTAGTAGTAGTATCCTGTGTATCAGTAGTTAGGCGCAGTTGCGCTTTATTGCCTAGATAGTTAGTTTTGGTGGTTTTGCTGTTCTTAATCAGTAAAGGCTCCTATTGATTAATTTCCTGTTAATCGAATATTGTTAATTGGTGGTCTTTGGCGGGGATCCGCTAAAGTCTTAGTCACTTTTACAGTTGCAGTTTTTTTTCCTACCTTATTGAACGTGTGTGTGTGTGTGTGTGTGTGTGTGTGTGTGTGTGGTGTGGTATACTTGGTCTGTTTGAATTAGAAGACCCAGTTCTTCACAGGGCTAGGCCCGTTTAACTTAGAGGACCTAGTCCTTGTGTAATTCTTCTGCAGGGCTAGGCCTGTTTTAGTTAGAGGACCTAGTCCTCAGTTATTCTCTTTCTCTTTTCTCCTCTGGTTGCTTGTGTGTTTGTAATGTTTAAGGATAGCAAGGAACACAAACCCTCTGGGTTCAAAAAATGTATGAAGTGCTCCTAGAAAATGTCTTTGATGGATGGCCACAGTAGCTGTGTCTACTGCTTGGGAGCCATCCATTTGCAGGAATCATGTTTGTTCTATCATGCTTTTTCTCCTACAGTGTTGCAGGAGAGAAAGAGAAAACTGATAGTCCGGCATCTTCTGAAGCCAACCTTCGAGGAAGCCTTATCTAGTTCTTCAGCTTCTTTGTCTAAGTATTCAAAGTCAAGATCTGACTCAAAATCAAAAGGTTAAAAAGTCCTTCTCCTGCACCGGCTGGTGTTTCGGAGCCGCCTTCCAAATCAAGAAAATCTGCCTCCTCGATTCCTCAGTCTTCGGAGCCGAAGGAGAGCACCATGGTTTCAGAGTCTGTCACAGGTGCTTCGGTGCCGACTGTTGAACCCTTGGAAATAGTTGACTCTTCTGCTCGGAGCCGGTCTGTAGAGTCCCTACCGTTCTCCTTGCTGGTCAAATCTCCAGTGCCTGCTAGGTTGAGATCCCCAACTTTATCTTCTAGATCTTCAGTGAGTCTTTCGGAAGAAGATGTGGAGATGGTAGTACTGAGACTCCTGAAGTCTGCTCTGCCTAAATTTTTGTTGGCTCCGACCCAATCGGCTTCGGAGCCACTCGAACCAGTTTTGCCCTCATCCGTGATTCCTCCTCCTAGCTATGTTGGCTTTTCGGAGCCAGAGTGCTTGTTACGAACGGAGGAACCCTCTGTTCCGGCTCCCCTTGCTGTTGCATTGGAGCCGAGTTCGGCTCCGACACGCTTGGCTCCATCCGTCATGTCCAGGGACCGAAGCTCTTCTGTTGGCCCCGATGAGGAGGGTTTGAATTTATCTTCATCGGTTCTGAGCCTTCCTCTCAGTGCTTCCGCCAGGGTGAGCTCGGACCCTGCATTTATCTCGGAGCCGATGGCTCAGGCTCCAGCACCGTCCTTTGTCTCTTTGGAGTGGGGATGGTCTTCGGAGCCAGAGAGGTCTGCATTTGAGGTAATGAGGAGTGTGCTGTCGCAAGCTACAGCCCCTGCCAGTGGTACAAGCACTCTTCCCCCCAGGGCTTCCACTTCGGTCTCAGTACCTACTCTCTCTGGAGACAGCAGAGACCCGCAGCCTCAGGAACCACCGGCTGGTGGCCCCCAACTCTTCCGGGGCCTCCCCAGAAGGTCCTTTTGAGGAGCCCCCTCAGAAGAGAGTATGCAAGAGGAAGCATATTGACTTCCAGGATGAGTCTCTGACATTGGACACTGACCTCAAGGTGTTGGAAGGGTCCCCCAAGTCGTCCTCTGATGATGTCTCCTTTGTGGAAATTCTAGAGATCCTTAAACAGAGGTGCAACTGGCCACTGTCAGCCCTTCTGATGAGGAGTTGATGTACCTGAAGGCTTTCGGGTCTCAACCTCTGCCACTTGGGTGTCTCCACCTTTTGACGAACTAATGGATCTGGTTAGTCGGAAGGTGTAGGATACTCCCGATGCCATGGAGCCAGTTCCTAGAAGACCAAATAAGTTCCTGTCTGCCCCTCCTGGAAAAGAATTCTTGTCTAAGGGCGTTCCTGCAGATGCCATTGTGGTGGCTGCGGTGGCCACGAAGAAGGAGTTGGCTGAGACTTCTTCCTCTGTTCATCCACCAAACAAGGAGTCTCGACAGATGGACAGATTTGGGAAGCATGTATTTAGTTCAATGGCTTTTACACTTCGATCTCTGAACTATCTTACCCATTTCACGAGGTTGCAGAGGGATCTCCTCAAGGAGTTAAGAGATTCCATACAGGGTGCTTGTACTGAGGGAGTCCCTGATAGGATCTCTGCTCAGTTGTCCATCCTAAATTCGGTAGTTAACTCCTCCATGCGGCTTATATCCCATGCGGCTGATGGAGCGAGCAGAGCAGCGGGTTCAGGAGTTGCCCTTAGGCGCCACTCCTGGATGCGCTTGTGTAACTTTGCGGAGCCTTTTAAGTCCACCTTTGCCATCGCTCCATTTGATGGTTCCTCCTTGTTTAGTCCCCAAAGTGAAAGAAACACTCATTCAGTGTGAGCAGGAAGGAAAGACTCTTTCTGTCGTGGGAGTCCGTTTTACCTTTCCCTCTCGACCATACCCCAAAAGTCCAAGGGGAGGTAAAATGTGGTTCAAAAAGTCCCAGAGGACCTTTCCGGACGCACAGAGTGAATCCTCCTTCAGAGGCAGAGGAGGAGGAAATGGTAGACGTCGCCCTAGAGGCAGGGGCGGTCCGCAATACCAGCAAGGCCATGATTCCTTTCGAGGGTGGCCTTATCAGCGCTCCTGATATGGGGCCAGACTGTGTTTCTCTGGGGCCAGACGGGGGTCGCATCTCTTTGTATTCAGAAGCCTGGCTAAATATAACCCAAGACAAGTGGGTACAAAGAGTTGTTACCAGAGGCTATATCGTACCCTTTTCCCTTCCACCGTTTACTCCCAAGAAGATCCCAGATGTTCCACCCAATCACAGGGATCAGGCAACTGTGGAGATCAACAAGTTGCTCTCAGAAAGAGTCATCCAGCCCGTCCCAGCAGACCAGACAGGATCTGGAACTTACTCCAGGTTAGTCGCAAAATGAACCAGAGACTGGAGGCCAATATTGGACCTCAGCAGATTAAACAAATCCATGAAAAAGGACAAGTTTCGGATGGTCACACTGCAGTCGATACTCCCGTTGTTAGGGAAAGACTATTGGATGTGCTCTCTGGATCTCCAAGACGCCTACTACCATATGAAAATGGACAAGGTGTCAAGGAGGTATCTGCGCTTCCGGCTGTTAGCCAGCCATTATCAGTTTTGTGCTCTGCCCTTTGGTCTCACCACAGCCCCCAGGGTGTTCACCAAATGCATGGCAGTAGTGACAGCTCACCTGAGACGTCAGGGATTCCAGGTATTTCCGTATTTTGACTACTGGCTCCTGATCGCCCCCACCAGGCATCTACTCCTCCAAAACAAGGACACCGCCATCCAGCTTTGTGCTCAACTAGGGATCTCCATAAATTGGGAAAAATCTGCATTACTGCCCTCGCAATCTGTGATTTTTATAGGCGCAGAGGTAGACAGTGGATATAACAGTTCGTCTTCCCGCCGCAAGAGCACAAAACCTCATCTCACAAGTTCAGCGTCTTTTTCCACTTTGGAAGGTCAAAGCAAAATGGATTCTTCAACTTCTTGGAACGATGGCCTCAACCATTCTGTTAATACCTTTAGCCAGGTTGCACATGAGAATCCTTCAATGGCTCCTGTTCTCCCAGTGATTATTCCAATATCTACCGCTGAATCACCCTATTCTGCTGACGGAATCATGCAAAAAGGACCTTCGTTGGTGGATAGCCCCCAACAACTTGTTCACGGGAGCTTCCTTTGTGCCTACCCAACCCGTTGCCACTGTGATCACGGATGCCTCCCAGGTCGGGTGGGGGGGGGCATTATCTTGGCAGGACTGCCCACGGCACATGGCAAGAACACAAGGCTCATCTGCATATCAACGTTCTGGAGATGAGCGGTGCTTCTGGTGTTGCAAGCACTTTAGGACCTTCTTCCTCCAGGGACGATTGCGATACAATCGGACAACATGTCGGTTGTGTGATATATCAACAAACAGGGTGATACCAGATCTTACCCACTCTGTCGAGAGGCCATGCGAGTTTGGGAATGGGCAATTTCTTCCCAGTGCTTTGTGGTGGCAATGCACATTCCAGGGGCAACCAACGTGATAGCCGACAAGCTGAGCCGGGCAATCTTACTGCCCCACAAGTGGTCTCTGAAACGGGAAATAGTGGAACAGATTTTCCAAAAATGGGGACAACCTTGCTGCGACCTTTTTGCCAGTCCAGTCAATGCCAAGTGCAGCAGTTATTTTTCCCTAATTCCCCTCCGGGATAAACACCAAGAGATGCTGTGGTCCACGGGACTTCTCTATGCTTTTCCTCCAGTCCCTCTTATCCCCAAAGTGATACAGAAAGCCAACCGACTGGGAAGCAAGTTGATCCTCATTGCTCCTTGCTGGCCTCATCCGGACTGGTTCCCCTTTCTCAAGCCTATTCTCCTGGATGATCCTTGGATGCTGGACCCAGTTCCAGATCTATTGACCCACGTCGGGTTCGCTACACCCCTCTCTCCACACCCTCAAATTGACAGCTTGGCTGCTCCAGTTCCATCTCTAGTCAGGCTTCATGATGTTTCGTCATCAGTGTCCTATCTTCTTTTATCCTCGCATAAACCCTCAACCAGAAGGCTGTATGACAGTAAATGGAAAACGTTCTCTATCTGGGCACAGAAAATAAAAGTGGATCCTTACACCACTCCCGTTCCTGTGATTCTGGAATTCCTTTCGGAGCTTTTTCAGCAGGGATCTGCCACGGCCACCATCAAAGTACAATTGGCGGCAATCTCACATTTTTATTTAGGGTCTGCAAATGTCAACCTTAAGTCTCATAAGCTATGCAAGACTTTCTTGAGAGGAGCCACTTTACTGAGACCACCATTACAAGAACCTGTGGCTTCTTGGGACTTAAATTTTGTGTTGTCCAAACTAACATCCCCTCCCTTTGAACCGTGTCATTCATCTTCCTTAAAATATTTGTCTTGGAAGACTGTTCTTAGTAGCTCTTACATCAGCCAGACGTGTTTCTGAGCTACAAGCCCTGTCTATTAAGCCACCTTATTTAGTCTTTCATAAAGACAGGGTTTCTATACGTACCAATCCTTCATTTGTTCCCAAAGTTTGTTCTTCTGCCACATTGAACCAGTCCATTGAGCTTCCAGTTTTCTTTCCCAATCATAACAATGCAGCTGAATATCGTTTCCACCAGCTGGATGTTCACAGACAGCTACGTTTTTATTTGCAACAGAGCAAAGAATTTCGGAAGTCAGACCAGTTGTTCATTTCTTTTTCCGATTCCAGATTGGGCTTACCACTTTCTAAGGTGACATTGTCTAACTGGATTTCGAGGTGCATAGCTTTCATCTACAGTTCGGAGGGCAGACCTTTACCCCACAGGATTAAGGCTCACTCTACCAGGTCTCTGTCTACCTCTGCAGCCTTTCAAGCCAGGGTACCAGTTGATCATATCTGTGTAGCAGCTACGTGGGCTACCCCTCGCATCTTCATTAGTCATTATAAGTTGGATTTGGCTTCTAGGGGTAGAGCATCCTTTGGCTCCACAGTGCTCAGGAGTATCTTCCAATGAGCCACCCAAAAATAAGGCGCTAGGGACGCTGTCCCATATGTAAAAATGAAGGTGAGATTGGACTACCTAACATAAAAGTTATGTACTCACCATAACATTCCATGTTGGTAGTCCATCTCCCCCTTCATTTTTACCAACCCGCCCTCCTGCCCCCATCCTGGAAGATCTGGAGGTAATACTTTAAATTTCTTGGTTGGCTACCCTTTAGTATTGGTTTGTTGGTTAGGGGTTTCTTTCTGTTTCTAGCGAGCAGCAAACAAGATCTGGGGATTGCACTGGTGCACCATAGGATACCTGCTTAGCCACGAGCCAACCAGAAGTCTTCGAGCTTGAAAATCGGCCGAGTCGGAGCCGAGGATCAGCTCTGAACCCATATGTAAAAATGAAGAGTGAGATGGACTACCAACATGGGATGTTATGGTGAGTACATAGCTTCTTTTTATTAGCGCACACACTAACCTTCAGTGTTGGCATTCATTTATGAATCATCGACATCCTTGCAGCTTCATAAATGAATGCCCACTACAGCACTCATGCCTCATTGACACCTGCCAATTGTGCCACTTTATAGTGTGGTCCTGGGGCAGCTGCCCCCTTTGTCCAACATTATAGTTCTTGGGAAGCAGTGTATGGGTTTCCCAGATGTTAGACAGTAGGGTAAAGGAAATTCCCCTTTCTCAATGATGTGTGATTTGTGGGATGAAATATTTGAAGTAGTAGGTGTGCGCAGTGCAGCCTCCCCCCGCAAAAAGCATTATAACTCTGTTTGATGGATTGAGTGGATAAGGTAGGGTTTAGTTCATTGAAGATAGTTTTGACTATATTTGACAGATTGGGCAGTTAGAGTTTAATTTGATAGTTTTGCTATATTGAATATTCGATTGGAAAAACATTGAATATTTAGTATAAATTCTGTGTGTGGGCATGTGTGTGTGTGCGCATATATGTATATACAGTGGATATAGGTTCATAGGTTCATACTAGGCTATCTGCCCTAGGGCATTTATAAGCCCAGCCAGAATGTGTTTGGTTTTCGCCACCCATTTTAAATTTATCTTGCTATGCCCCTTTTCGAGGTTAGTATACTGTGCCTCTGTCTAACAGTGACACAGAAGTGATACCCGGGGTAAACCTATGATCTCCCATCCACTCATCAAGATTCCTCTTGAAGAGAGTCGATGAGGGACTCTGCCTAACCTGGACTGGGATTTTATTCCAGAGTGAAGGGAGCCTCTGTGTTATGAATCTGTCCCTCCAGCATGTCCTATTTATTTCAGTGCTGAGGTTCAAGTCTCTCGAGCGCGTAGCTTGTTGGGATTTGGATTTTCTGAGGTGCAGCATGTCCATTAATTCCGGGTTGGACATGGCTTTATACGTCAGGCACAGATCGCCTCTGAACAGGCGGTATGCCACTGAGTAGAGCTGGAGTTTCTTTAACCGGCAGCATATGGCATCTGTTTGAGCCCTTTGATCCTCTTGGTGAGGTACTTTTGGGGTCTTTCCAGTTGCTGCAGGTGTCTGGTAAGGTACATCCCAAAAGGGGCATTGTACTCAATTATGGGCCTGATGAGGGATGAGTAAAGAGGCACGATGACCTCCCCTGATCTAGATGTGAATCCCTTCATGATTTGGTGGGCTATATAAAATGTTTTTCTAACCACTTTGGCCACGTGGTTGTCAAATGAGAGATTACTATCAACTTGGGTCCCCAGGTCCCTAATTACTTCTTCTATACTTAATGGATTTCCACCTATGTGGTAATTTGTGGGCACTTTGTTTTTGCCAAAGGGGATGACTATACATTTTTTGGCATTTAGCTTGAGGCCATGGCTCTGGCACCAGTTGTCTGTTTCGATGAGGCCCTTTTGGAGGATGCTTGTGTCGGCTGGAGAGTCGATTATGGCGCCCAGTTTGCAGTCATCTGCGAACTTGGTCAGCCACAGTCCTTCCATGTTGGCCTGTACCTCCGAGAAATATATACCGAACAAGAGAGGTCCCAGGACTGAGCCTTGTGGGACACCACTTGTAACTGGTTTGGAGTCTGACATGGCTCCAGCAATTCTAACCATGTGGGTTCTGTCCTTGAGCCAGTTTGCAATCCATCTAGTGATATAGGGGTTTATATTTAAGCTGGTGAGCTTATCTATAATGCCCGAGTGGGGTATTGTATCGAAGGCTTTTGCGAGGTCCAGGTAGGCTGTGTGGACCACCTTCCCCTCGTCAATGGCCTTGGTGACTGTTTCAAAGAAATCAACCAGGTTTAAGAGGCAGGATCTGCCCTTAACAAAGCCGAACTGGGTAGGATCCAGTGTTTGTAGGTCCCCAATATCTTTATTTATGAGTTAGGCACCACCTTTATGGAGAGGGACCACTGTTGCTGTACGCCACTCTTTGGACACATATCCTGTAGTAAGGCTGAGATTGAACAGTAGTTTTATGTTTGGGTTTAGCTCTTCTTTGAGTTCATGTAGGCGCCGGGACACCATCTGGTCCCATTGATGCTGTGTTTTGCTTTGGAGAGGGCGGCTCTTACCTGAGCATCTGAGATGTCAGGGGGGCAGCACTCTGCTGGGATAGATATTTGCCCTTTTGGTGGGGAGAGGGGGGAGAAGTTTGCGCTGAACCTGTCAGCTAGGATGTTGGCAATGTCTGTGGGTTCGGTGTATTTTTTGTCATTTTGGACTAATTCTGAGCATATCTGGGAATTACCACCCAGGTTCCTAACATAACTAAAGAAAGCCTTGTGATTATCCTTAGTGTCCTGTGCAATTTTTCTCTCGAAGCTGGCCTTAGACAATTTTATGTGTGCCCGTAGTTTTTTGCTAATACTGATCAGTGATGCCTTCCCTTTTTGGGATTTTGCTTTATCATTTATAAAAAGTTTACACACCCCTGTTAAAATGTCAGGAATAGGTCACATTAAAGGTAGGAAAAGTTTTGAAATTATTTATTTTGTTGCCTTTTTTTTATATCACAAAAACCTGGCATTTTAACAGGGGTGTGTAAACATTTTATGTCCAGTGTGCATCTGTGTGTGTGTGTGCATATATATGTGTGTGGGTCTAGGACTAATGCTCGATGACCCATTTTCACGAATCGGAAAAGACTGAGCAGTTTCACGAAAGTGCTTTTTTACCGAAAAAAAAAAGCACTTCAGCGAAACTGTACTAAAAGAAGAAGAAAAATAATGAGGAAATATTGCTGAGGTCATGGCACAGCGGAGATAAGGAAATATTCCCTTTTCCCCACTGTAGTGCGATCACGGAGTGAGAACATAAATGTAGGGGGGTGTGGGGCCTGCATAACCATGATTACTGTTTTTTTAAGTGCTTTTATGGTGAAAAAGACACACGCATATGCACAAAAAGAAGTGAGTCGCAGCTAAGTTCATCTCTGCTGTGTAATACCTTAAACCTCCACTGGTGGCCCATGGAATATATGCAGATGACCCCTTAAAGACATGGCAGTGTTGCAACTGCATGGTTTCTGAATGCCCATGACTTTCTGCCTTTAAATTTTACTGGTTGCTGTAAGGCTAGTAAAGCTAAATCCTTCTAGCTCTAGGCATGCCTTGTTTCACCATTTTCAGAGCTCTCAAGTACAGTATAAGTCGATTAGTTTGCCCTACTTTGGAATTGCAGACCTTAAAAATAAGTCTGATGTCCATAAAAATTATGTTGCCTGCACAATAATCCCAAGTAACATCCAAACCACAGAATAAAAAGGTAGCACAAACCATTTAGTAAACAACAGCCAAGCTGCAATCTTCACTGTCTAATTTCTTAAACCTCTTGCAGTGGAGGCCTTTAGAATATATGTAGATTACCCCTTAAGAACATACTAGTGTTTCATTTGCCAGAGCTTTGAGAGCAGGCAAAGGAGCATGAGTTTTAGTAGATGTATCTTTCTTCAGTTAAGTCTAACTTCTAGGCAGTCTTGTGTGCTACCAGCTTTTCCTCAACTTGAGAAGGTTAAATTTGCACCAGGTTTTGATTGTTGAGAGGCCTTTGAGAATGTGTCACTGGTAACTTAGCAGAGGTACAGTCCTGAGTTGGTGGATGTTCCTCGTGTTTCACTGTTGCAGTCATCACATTTGGGTTGTCTGTCTGCAGGTAGCCCTCAGCCGGCCTGAATACCAGAGTCTTTGGATTTCTACGTCTGATGCTGTCGCTTCTTCTCTGACGTCAGGGATGTAAAACATGCAGCCAATGCCCTTACATCAATCTTTCTTGCTGTGCGGTGCCCGAAGCAGAAGCAGTTCGCAAGTGCCGGTCGGCCATCTCCTGAAATTTTTGTTTTCGAGTTTCAGACCCGAAGTCTTCAAAATAGATAAGTACCCCATTGGGAATCCTTTTTCTTGCTCCGGCCGATGTCAGTAAAAGTTAATTGTCTTACCAGTGGAAAGCAAATACCTCAGAGATTTTCATTCTTACTGCATCCCCTGTTTAGGCCCAGACCACAATGTCCCTCGTTGTTGGTTTTGTGCCTTGTTCAACACCCGAACTATTCGTCGTCGGGCCATTTTTGCAGCCAATTACTTTCGTACTCTGTCTACATACTCCGAAATGGCTTCGTTAAGCCATCCAACTACAGATCTTCCGAAAAAACGTAAGGGTAAAGACAGAGACAGACTGCATAGGTCCAAAACTGCTGACGATGCTTCCATTAAGCTAGTCGCCAGTCAGCCAGTACTCAGTGAGGTGCTTCCGCAGCTCCTGATACTCGCTACTTCAGATTTGCAGGCCTCTACTGAGACACATTTGGAGTCCGGTATGCCGCAAGATGCTTCTTCGACAATGGAACCTGTGGATGTCTCTACCTTGGATGGGTCCGGAATCGCTGTGCAGGCACCGGCTTCTGAGGGTGTATTCAGGCCTATAGACATTCATATTAAACCGACACCATCATTTCCATCCAGAAGTTCTGAATTCCTCAGGCCAAAAACTCACACTATGCCTAGAAAACTGACGACCAAACCGCAGGTTCAGACCCATATGCCTCAGAAACAAATGCTTAGAATGGCTGAAGATCTTATTACCTTAATTAGGGGAAGCCAGCCTTCCCCCACCAACTGACCTAGAACTGATTTTCTTTCTGATTCTTCTGATCAGGAATCTGATCTTTCTGCTCCTTCTGATTACCAGGATTTGCCCTTATCTACTTATGAGGATTCTGATGCAGAGGATTCCATTCTCTCTGCTTCCCCTCCAGAAGATTTTTCTTTCCGTGAAACCTTGCATACTCTTGGGGAGCATTTCCACTGGGAAAGCCAGGATTACTCTGAGTCCAAAAAGAGACTTGGGGAATTCTTACTCCTACCTCAACTCAGACCTTTAGCTATCCTTCCTGTTCTGGACACTGTAGATGATTCTTTCTTGGAATCTAGCCTTACCCCAGACACTTTGCCTCTAGCTCCCAGAAAACCTGATGGGTACTACAGAGTTCTGCAACACCAAACTGTATGTGTTTTAACACAAACGATACCACCAAAGCCACAAAATGTTTTTTATTTCTCTAGTGCTTCGGCTACAAACAGCCTTCAAGGAGTAAAATGCACAAATTCAACCATAATACCAGCAGCTTCAGTCAATAAACAGTTAAACAATAAATTAAAAAACATCAATTAAATTTCAATTAAAACTTTTTAAAGTGTCAGTGTCCCATTTCATATAACACTTTTCCAACAACATTCAGTATTTAATCCCATAGGTGTTAACGTACCATATTTTAAAATAAATATTGATCTGAAGTAGTTAACTTCATTTGTTCATCAACCTGTGGGTATCGGATCCATATCGGATCCGAGCCGGCAGCTTTAAACAGCTAAGATCTGAGTCCAAGCTCCTCCCCTTACCCATAATCCCCTGCCATCCCTCTCTGCCTCAGATCTCGTTTGCCGCGGTTGAATCAGCAGCTTAGAACGAGTTCCAGGCGTGGGAGTTAGTCGTCTAGTGAGGAAAAAAATCCTTATCTACCCTTTTTTTCTTGTAGTTAAATTGCTGTTGTGTGTGTTGCTCCCTAGTTAGAATTTTTAGTTCTAAAATTTGTTAACTTGTTAGCTTTAGTGTAGTTTAATTTCCTCCCCTCCCCCCATGTGTGTGAAGGCGTGTGTGTGTGTTGGGCCTTGTGTTTTTTTAGTCAGACTGTCTGAGGCCCCAAAAACCTTCTTCTGTGAATGCACCGAGTGTGGCCATAAGCTATCCCCAGCGGATGGCCACACTCTGTGTGTTATCTGCCTTGGGGTTGACCACCTCTCCTCAGGCTGCACTATTTGTGCAGCCCAGGGCCCTAAAGGACAGGAGGTCGAAGTTGATTCTGGCGGGACTTTTGCCCCCGGACTCGACTTTGTCCTCCTCTCCCTCCGTGGCACCTGCCGTGGCAGTGCCTCCTTCCATCCCTGCTCCCCTGGCCAGGACTTATCCTCCCACCTTAGGCCAGGAGGAGAGGGAAGCAAGGCGGGAGAGGAAAAAAGAGAGACATCACAAGCGGCGGACCGAGTCTTCCTCCTCGGCTCCGCTGGCTAAACAAGCAGCCTCTCCCAGGGCTTCCGGGCCTTCTCCTTCCTGGCTCCATTCACCTCATTTCTCCCCGGAGCCGGAGGAGGAGACCCGGTCGCCTTCGAGGTCATCGAGGCGGCACTCCCGGCCCACCTCTGTGGCCTCTTCTAGGTCCACCCAACGCTTGTCCGATGCAGATATGGACCAGATGATGTGTAGGTTCCTCCAGGCCCAGCCGCAGATGGGAGTGCTCCTCCCCCCCCCCCCCACTGGGGGGAGGCTCGACCCCCTTTTTCGCCCCGATTGCTCCTTCTCCGATCCACTTCCGAGCCTTCGGATCCAGGTTGCATAGGAGCCGGGGGAGGTTCGGCGCCGATAGTACCTCATACTTCGGCTCCGACCGCACTCTCGAGTTTGTCGGGTCCCTTTTTGGATCCGAGCTCTCTGAGCCGAGAGCTGAGCTTCGGATCCGGAGGTGTCAATGTGTCTTCGGCTCCATCTTGGTCAGGGCATACTGGCCCTTCAGATCCGATTGCTTCGGCGCCGGCTCCGATCCACACATCGGATCCAAGGGGACTGCTCTCGGATCCAAGAGAGAGCAGTTCTCCTTCGGCGTTCGATGTTGCGGAGAGGGTATTGTCGAGGGATTTGAGGCCCCAGGCTCCTTTTACAGTTCCACCCTGCACTCTCTCTCAGACGGGCCTACCTTCCATCACCCGGCCCCAGGGACAGCCTGCGCCTACGTCCCAGATGGTTCCCTTGGAGGAACAAGATGTGGTTGGTGAGGCCTCTTCGGACAGCCCCCCCCCCCCCCGAGGAGGTTCCTCACAAACGCAAGTGCAAGAGGAGGCACTTGGACTCACCTGAGTCCTTGACGGAGGACACAGACTTAGAGGAAGGGGAAGGTTCCCCGAGGTCACCCCCCGAGGACGTCTCCTTCGGAGACATCATGGAAATGCTTCGAATTAGAGGGGAGTGGTCAGCCCAAAAACATTCCTCGGATGAGTCTGTGTTTCTAGAGGCGTTTGACGCAGGCCCATCTACCTCTTGGGTGTCCCCTCCCGCCGATCCCCTGGTAGATCTGATTACTACCAGGGCAGGGAAGGAACCGGACACTATGGAGCCCATTCCTAAGAGACCAGATAGAATCCTCAGTCCCCTCACTGATAGGATGGTTTGGAGCAAGGGTTCTCCAGTAGATGCCATGTTGGTGTCGGCCACCACCAAGAAGGAACTAGCCCTGGAGAGTTCCTCGGTCTACCCTCCTGACAAGGGGTCTCGGACGATGGACCGCCTGGGGAAGCGGATGTTTACTTCAGCTACCTTCTCCGTAAGGTCGCTGAATTATATGGCACACATGATACGACTCCAGCGGGATCTCATCAAGGAATACGCCTGGTCGCCCCCAGAGTCCATGTCGGCCGAGGATAAGAAAGTATTCTCAGCTCGAATGGCCACTCTTAAGTCCATTTCGAACACCTTATGCGGCTCCTTTCCCATGCTACGAAAGGAGCTGCTAGAGCTAGTGGAGCGAGCATTGTCTTATGACATGCTTGGCTCCGCCTTTACGATTTTGCGGAACCCTTCAAGGCGTCCTTCGCAAATGCCCTATTTGACGTGTCCTCGCTGTTTGACAGGACCGTCAGCGACACGCAGGTCCAGAGCGAGAAAGACGGGAAGACATTGTCTGCCGTCGGAGTCCGCTCCTCGGCTCCCCAGAGGTCCTTCTCCAAGAACCAAAGGGGACAAAAGAAGATGTGGTTCCAGAAGTCTCAACAGTCCCATTTCGCTCCAGACCCCTCGTCCTTCAGAGGCAGAGGAGGACAGGATGGAAGCCGGCCCAGAGACAGAGGGGGACCGAAGAATTTTGGGTCGAGAGAACCCTTTTCTGATCGGCCCACGCAGCAGCCCTGAAGGGTTACCCGACTGTTCCACTCTGGAGACAGTCAGGTGGCGCTTCTCGAGGCACCTAGCAGTTTGTGAGTCCATTACAACAGATCGCTGGGTGCTTCGAATCATATCCAGAGGTTACAAAATTCCCTTTCTGTATCTCCCTCCCAGACCCTGGAGCCTCCTCGATGTCCCACCCAATCAAATGGAGGCAGCAGCCACAGAAATAAACCAGCTGCTAGAAAAAAGAGCGATCCAGCACGTCCTCCGAGACCAATCCGGATCGGGCTTTTACTCCAGGTTCTTTCTGGTGCCAAAAAAGACGGGGGACTTGAGGCCAATCCTCGACCTGTCCTTTCTAAACCTGTCAGTGGCCAAAGAGAAGTTCCGGGTGGTCACCATTCAATCCATTCTCCCACTCTTACAGGAGAACGACTGGATGTGCTTGATAGACCTCAAGGATGCGTACTACCACATTTTGATGGACAGACGATCCAGAAGGTTTCTCCACTTCCGGCTAGGAACCAGCCACTTCCAATTCTGGGCCCTTCCCTTTGGTCTCATCACAGCCCCCAGGGTGTTCACCAAAGTTTTGGCAGTTGTAGCGGCTCACCTGAGACTCCAGGGAATACAGGTCTTCCCGTACCTGAACGACTGGCTCGTGACCGCCCCCACCAGGCATCTACTATGTTCAGCCAGAAATTACTTCCTTCACTTGGCCTCCCGGCTGGGAATCACAATCAACCTCAAGAAATCTTCCCTTCAACCAACCCAGATCTTAGACTTCATAGGAGCCAGGTTAGACACAAACCTATTGAAAGTCTTCTTAACTCCGGACTGGCTTTGAACTCTGAAGCTCCACGTACTGGCCCTTCTTCAATCCTCGGCTCCTCCAGCGGAATTGGTTTTGAGGGCTCTAGATTCCATGGCGGCAACAATCAATCTGCTACCTTTAGCGCGCTTGAACATGAGGATACTACAATGGACCTTGCAGGTTCAATGGTCCATCCTGCAACATCCACTGAGTTCACCCATTTCCCTCAGCAGGGTTTGCAGGAAATCCCTGCTCTGGTGGATCCAGTCTCCAGACCTCCAGAAAGGGCGTCCCTTTTCTATGTCCCCACCTCTAGCCACGGTGACCACGGATGCTTCTCGCCTGGGGGGGGCACTGTATGTGCAGAACCGTCCAAGGCACGTGGACCCATTCAGAGACCTTGTTGCATATCAGTGTCCTAGAGATGAGAGCGGTGCTTTTGGCGTTGCAAGCACTCCAGGCCCTTCTTCCCTTAGGGACAGTTGCAATTCAGACAGACAACATGTCAGTGGTCTGGTATATCAACAAACAGGGGGGAACCAGACCCTACCCACTTTGTCGAGAGGCCATGAGAGTTTGGGAATGGGCGATCTCCACCAACCGCTTTCTCATAGCTACGCACATTGCGGGTCGGTCAAACATTTTGGCAGACAGGCTGAGTCAAACCATCCTCTCACCGTACGAGTGGTCTCTGAACCCCAGAATAGTGAAGCAAATCTTCCTCAAGTGGGGTAAACCTTGCGATCTCTTCGCGTCTCCTTCGAACGCAAAGTGCAACGGCTACTTCGCTCTAATTCCCCCACCAGGGGAATCTCCCAGAGACGCTCTGGCGCATGTTTGGCCATCCGGTCTACTTTATGCTTATCCCCTTCTTCCCCTAATGCTAAAATTCTTGCAGAAAGCCCATCGGTTGGGGAGCAGAGTGATCCTCATAGCCCCATTCTGGCCTCGTCAAACGTGGTTCCCATGCCTATGGTCTCATCTAGTGAATCCTCCATGGATTCTAGATCTCACCCCGGATCTGATCTCTCACCCACTAGGATTATCAACCCCGAATCTGGACAACCTCAAGCTCACAGCTTGGTTGATCCAGTTCCAGTAATAGCTAGGACTCCCGGTATCTCGTCCTCTTTTAAGGCTATTTTAGTAGCCACTCATAAACCTTCTATGAGAAAGGTTTATAACAGCAAATGGAAACACTTTACAATCTGGGCGGAGCATAGAAAATTGGATCCCTTTACAGCTCTGATACCAGCAGTGTTAGAATTTTTGTCAACTTTATTCGACCAAGGTGCTAGCTCTTCTACGGTCAAAGTCCAATTAGCCGCGATTTCCCATTATCATGTGGGAAGTGATCTCGGTCCCTTAGCCTCTTCCAAATTATGTAAGATTTTCTTAAAAGGCACTTTCCTCTTGGGCCTCTGGTTAAAGATGCAGTCCCTCCATGGGATTTAACCCTTGTCCTCCAGTCTCTGACGGCCCCTCCGTTTGAACCTGCAGCTTTGGTGGATCTAAAATATTTATCTTGGAAGACGGCCTTTCTCATGGCTATCACTTCGGCTAGAAGGGTTTCGCAGCTTCAAGCCCTTTGCGCCAAACCTCCATACTTGGTCTTCCATAACGATAGTTTCCCTCCGGACCAATCCCTCTTTTCTACCCAAAGTTGCTTCTGAGCCCAATATCAATCAATCTATTAATTTACCAGTTTTCTTTCCAAATTATCAAAACAGGGGTGAATACAAACTACATTCTTTGGATGTACACAGGCAATTGAGATTCTACTTGCACAGGACTGCTGAACATAGGAAATCTGAGCAACTCTTTGTATCCTTTGCTAAATCCTCTTTGGGCATACCAGTATCAAAAGTTACATTGTGCAGATGGATTTCCCAATGTATACTTCTTGCATATAAGAGTTCTGGCCGGCCTGAACCTGAAGGAGTCCACGCTCATTCTGCCCGATCTATTTCTACTTCTGCTGCCTTTTGCTCCAGAGTGTCCTTGGATGACATTTGTTCAGCAGCCACTTGGGCTTCATCCCATACTTTCATTAACCATTACAAGTTTAATATAATTTCCAGAGGGAGAGCATCCTTCGGCTCTGCAGTGCTCCGGAATATCCTTCCATGAGGACCTCCCAAGTTTGGGTAGCTGGGGACTCTGTCCCACAGGTTGATGAACAAATGAAGTTAACTACTTCAGATAAAGAAGTTATGTACTCACCATAACGTTCCATCTGAGTAGGTAAACTTCATTTGTCAGCAACCAACCCCCCCTCCATCCCCCTAACCTATAGTGCGTCCTAGAAGGATTGCTTGTCCCTTTTCTCCGGATAACACCAGGTTAGGATGTGCAGGTGATCCTTTGTTTTGTAATGTTCTGTGTTACTATAGCAAACTCGATCTGAGGTCAGAGAGGGATGGCAGGGGATTATGGGTAAGGGGAGGAGCTTGGAGCTCGGATCTTAGCTGTTTAAAGCTGTCAGCTCGGATCCGATATGGATCCGATACCCACAGGTTGCTGACAAATGAAGTTTACCTACTCAGATGGTACATTATGGTGAGTACATAACTTCTTTTTTTCTTTTTTAAAAGATTATATCTGTGTGTTTCCCTATCATTATTCTTTAAACAAGTCTGTTCTAAAATAGTTGCCTTAAGTCCTTCAGGATTTCCATTATGGCAACTTCTAAAATTTGTAGACGAGGCGCTAGAGGTGCTACCGAGTACCTGACTCTCAAGTTCTCTTCAAGAATCCTTCTGGCAATCCAGAGACCATTTCCCAAGGACCAAAAGGCATTAAGGCTACTGCTGCCAAAAATCCTACCCCTTCTGATAGAAATTCTAGAGCCTTAGACAGATGGGGTAAGGAGATGCAGACTTCTGCTACTTTGGCCATTAGGACTTCAAATTGCCAGTTTCATATGTTAAAGTATCAGCAGCATATTATGAGACTACTTAAACAGAAAATTATGTTGATTCCTGACTCTGCTGAACACAAAGAATTGCAAGATTTAATGCATTCTGCAGAACAAGTTGGTAAACATACTTTGCAATGTGGTTTTGACGCTTTAGAAGCATCTTGCAGGGCTGCTGTCACTGGGTCTGTACTTAGAAAGGCATGTTTGGCTTAAGGAACAAAACTTGCCAGATCAGCTTAAAGCTAAATTACTGGATGCTCCCTTAAACCAAGACGCCTTTTTGGCAACAAAGCAGAAGTCGTCCTCAAAAGGATGGAGGAAAAAGCTAAATCTATGCAAACTGTTAGATTTCCTACAAGTACAGCCTCCCAGATTCAGTAGGCATTGGCCTTCAAAGAACTGGTCCTTTCCAGTCCCTTCCAGACCTTCTCAGTCCAAACCCAGGAACAGCAGACCACCTAGGCCACAGTCACAGGCTACGCACAGATCTAAGCAGTGGGGGGCTCCCACTTCCAAAGCAGGGAGTAGTAAGCCACCCCCCTATGCAAAAATGGCACAATGACTTAGCCTTAACCCTTCCAAGCCCTGCTCAACTACCTGCTCCCTTAGGAGGAAAGCTCACCCTGCATGCAAAAAACTGGGAACTCATTACCCAGGGCAAATGGGATTTGAACACTGTTTCCCAAGGATACAGTTTCGACTTCCACATACTACCAGCCCCAAATGGTTGGCCAGACCTACCCCCAAATCAATGGGCGGAGGCCCAACAGCAGGTTCTCTCTCTTCTCAGTATCAGGGCTATTCACCCTGTCCCAGCAGAACAAAGGAGACGAGGTTTTTATTCAAGACTTTTTCTGGTATCCAGAAAAGACAACTCCTGGCGTCCTATCCTGGACCTCTCTATTCTCAACACCTTTCTGGTGGTTCCAAAATTCGCATTGCTAACTCTTCAACAGCTTCTTCCTGTGCTAGCCAAGGATGCCTGGCTGGCAACCCTAGACTTAAAGGAAGCTTACCTGTACATCCCAATAAGAGGATCCTGCAGACAGTACCTACATTTCAGGGCAGGCTCCATGCACTTTCAGTTCTCTGCACTTCCCTTTGGCTTATCTTCTGTGCCCAGGCTGTTCACAAAGTGTCTAGCTCCAGCCATTGCATTTTGCAGGCAGAGAAATATTCAAATTTACCCATACTTGGACGATTGTCTGATTCAGGCAGAAAGCCAGGACTTGCTGTTACAACACCTGGCATTCATAAAGATACTTCTAACCTCACTGGGGTACACCATCAATGAAAATAAATCTCACCTAGTACCCTGCCAACAGATTGTATTCCTGGGAGCAAGCTTGAACACAACTTCCCAGATGGCATTCCTCACTCCGGAGAAACAAGTTTGACAACCTATTTCAAACTATTGGCCACAAAATCCCAGCTATCTGCAAGGAAAATATTGCAAGCTCTGGGGTTCATGGCCTCTTGCATTCTACTAATTCCATGTGCAAGACTGCATATGAGGAAACTCCAGTGGTATCTAAAAAGCCTATGGTGTCAACATTCTCAGGACCTGGAAACAATGATTTCTATCATTCCTTGTATGAAGGCAGAGTTCCTTTGGTGGGCAGAGGCCTGCTACAACAACAAGGAACTCCCTTTCACTCTAGCCCCTGCCACCAAACCCTAACAAACGCATCAGACTATGCATGGGGGGCTCACATGGCAGGGCAGTGCATTCAGGGCAAATGGACCCCGAGACAGATGCACCTGCATATCAGTCAAAAAGAAATGTTAGCTGTACAGAATGCTCTGACACCCTTCAAAGATCGTATTCTTCTAGGACAACTATTGGTAAAAACAGACAACACCACAGTTTTGTGGTACATAAACAAGCAGGGGGGAACGCACTTGTACCCTCTCTGCAGTCTAGCCATGGCTCTGCGGAACACAGCCTTGTGCTACCAAGTACACCTACAAGCACAATTCCTGCCAGGCAAACTAAATTCACTGGCAGACGACTTAAGCAGAAATCTCATGGACCCACACAAATGGAAACTAGAACCCAAAATATTCAACCTCTTGAACAAATGGGGGACTCCAGAGGTAGACCTGTTTGCCTCCACTCAGAACTACCAATTGAACAAATTCTGCACAAGAACTCCCCAAAGTCAAGCGTGGAAAGTGGATGCCCTGTCCTTTACCTGGGAAAGCCTCTTGGTTTATGCCTCTGCCTCTCCTCTTGAAGGTTCTACTAAAGATCAAACAGGACAAGCCAAGGACAATACCGATTGCACCAGACTGGCCACGCCAGCACTGATGCCCCCTCTTGCACAGTATGACACTGCTACAACCATGGCACCTGCCTCAGACCCCTTCCCTACTGTCCCAGCAGGCGGGCCAGATTCTGCACCCTCAGCTTCAAACCCTGAACCTTGCAGCCTGGCTAATTCCTTGAGCTCTCCTCCAGCATCCCTCAGTAAGCAGGTGCTGGATGTCATTCTGGAGGCAAGGAGACCTTGTACTAGAAAATCCTCTGCTGAAATGTGGAAAAGATGCTGTTCCTGGAGCCAGGCTCAGGGGATGGGCACAACAGTGCCAAGCTTACCTCATATTCTAAAGTGCTTAACAGAAATGCTCCACAAGGGCCTATCCTTCTCGTCAATTAAAATTCATGCCTCTGCCATTTCAGCACATTATAATACTGAGCCACCCCTCTTATCTCACTCCTTGCTAAAACAATTCCTTAGAGGGGCCAAAAATTTAAGACCCCCCCAGGAGAGCTCCCACTCCAGCCTGGGACCTTAACTTTGTATTGGAAAAGCTCACTCTTCCCCCCTTTGAGCCAGCTGCAACAGCAGAGTTGATATTCCTTTCTTGGAAAACAGCCTTCCTTCTAGCCATCACTTCAGCTAAAAGAGTGTCTGAATTACAGGCCCTCATGGCAGTAGAACCCTTCATTATCTTCCATGCGGACAGGGTTTCCCTCAGGACTAATCCTTCCTTTATGCCCAAGGTGGTATCTAGTGTGACCCTAAATCAGTCCATTCATTTGCCTACTTTTTTCCCTAATCCGCAAAACAAATGGGAACGAATACTGCACTCTCTGGACATGCATAGACAACTGAAATTCTATTTGGACAGGACTAAGCCTCTCAGAAAATCTGAACAGCTGCTAGTTGGCTTTGTTGCAGGGGCAGAGGGGAAGGCCATTTCAAAGCAAACCATTTCTAAATGGATAGCCCATTGCATTTATTTCTGCTACAAGCACCAAGGAAAACCTACCCCACAGGGGATAAAATCACATTCCACCAGGGCTGCATCTAAGTCTGTGGCATTTCTCACAGGAGTCCCTACCAGGGACATCCTAGAAGCTGCTTCTTGGAGCACTGTACATACTTCACCAGGCATTACCACAGGCCTATCTTTTCTAAATCCAGAGCTGGATTTGCCACTGCAGTCTTGCAGGGCTTAATAGCTGGCCCTAATGCTCTTTAACTTCCTCCTTCCTTAGCTTTGGGAATCAACCCAAATGTGATGACTGCAACAGTGAAACACGAAGAACATAGTACAGTTGTGTACACTTACCATAAATGTAGATGTTACAGTGTATTCACTGTTGCAGTCCTGGTTACCCTCCCTCCAGCCCCCTGACTTCTCTTGGCTCTACCTTTCCTACTTGTTGGTATATTTATTTTTTCTTGTTTGCTTTTTGATGGGGGTGCACCATACCATATAATTTCTTCCTATTGTGGGGGCACCTGACATCTGGGGCAAGAAAAACTGATGTAATGGCTTCGGACGCATGTTTTATACCCCTGACGACCTGACATCAGGGAAGAAGTGACAGCATCCAACCCACAAATCCTAATTCTCTGGTATTCAGGCCGGCGGAGGGCTACCTGCAGGCAGATAACCCAAATGTGATGACTGCAACAGTGAATACACTCGAACATCTACATTTATGGTAAGTGTACACAACTGTAATTTCTCTCTCCAACATCTAGCTGGCCAGAACATGATCATATCCAGTTTGCATCTATAGACTGGTGTCTCAAGATGTCCTGCCAGATCACTGTTATTCACGTAAGAGATCTCCTGCCAAGGATAGCCCAACATCCGACCAGTATACCAAAGTCCTTAGTACTTATATGCATCATATGCCATACATATGCTTCCTGTGTAGGGTATAAAGGTGATGTACGGATGCACAGACTCGGAACAACTTTGCTACCAGTCCGAACTCCATCATTAAATGTCGGTCTGAAGCCTTTCTGCTGATTCAGTAAAGTGCCCCGTTGGGATTTATCTTTATTTTTATTTAGTGCTGGTTGAGTTCATGTCATCCAGAAAGGGAAGATGTCAATGTGGGAGGCAGATTCCCCATAAACATCATCACAGCCAGTGTCTCTTCTGTTTGGGTGTTTTCCACAACCATACACAGTGTTCTATCTGCCAAGCTGTTGTCCAAAAATTCCTACATAGTCGTCTTTCTTGCTTATCTTTTTACCTCAAAAGCCAATGTCTTAAGCTGTTGGCTCAAGGTGCTATGGTGACGTCTTTCCTTCCCGTGGGGCAACCATTGGCCAAGAGAAAAGCCAAAAAACTTAGGTGTGATGCAGCTGCTGTCCAGCCTCCCCAGATGTCTCTTTTAAGAATAGTGAAAGCTCAGAGGATCGTCCAGTGGCTGCTTCAGATTCCTCTGCCATGACCTTGTCGGAGCCCATTATGGATCCAACTTTTCGCACGTCCTTTATGGCTTTACATACATCTGCTCCAGACATTGAGGGGGAACCTGAGCTGATTATGTCCAAGGGAGAGAGTGGGATTCCACAAATCTTAGTGAGAAAGGAGATTCCCACCACATTTAAGTGTCGCCAGGGGTCTGACCCTTTGTTCGGGTGTCCCCCCATTTAAAAAAAAAAAAAATTCTCCCATAGTCTACGATCCCCCAGCACGAATGACAGGATTTTACTTGGGTTATTTAATACTTTAATGGCTTTAAAGCCTCCTCAAGGGGTGTCTTGTGCCTGCTACTCCCTGGTCTTCCAGTCCTGTTAAAAGACCCAAGGAACTGGACTCCTCAGATGAGGATAAAGTTTCAGGGGAAGAGTCCCTGGCATAATCTTCTCAGATCCCTCCCCCCTTGGACTGTGGTTCAGAGGAAGAGAATTCTATCAGTCTAGATTTCCCTTTGTAGGAACTCTCCTTTGGGGACACACTTACTCTCTTTAAGTAGAATTGTTCTCAAGTCTCTGATATCCAGGAAGATAGTATGAGCTCCTCCAAATGGACTATCCTAAGCCTTGTGCTATTCCCCCAGTTTTGACTACCCTTTTGGATACCTTTTCAGCAGATTCTGTGGCCCCTGATTCTCAGTTCCCTTCTCCCAATAAACCTTATAGATTTTACAAGGTGCCTAAGGAGTATAAATTTCTTTATAAATGTCCTTTTGCAGTGTCTCTCTTCTGACAAGCCCTCCAGATTATAGCCCTTTACCAAGCTGCTTCCTTCAGGCAAGGATAGTAGAGCCATGGAGAAGCTGGGCAAAAAGGTGAGGACTACTGCCACCTTATCTTTTCAGGCTGCTAACTACCAGGCTCGTATAACTAGGTATGTTTTGTCCTCCTTTCTCAGGTTTCCAAAGTGGTTTCAGAACTTCCTGATTTTGAGGGGAAGACTTCTGCCCTTTACCTGTTGGGTTCTACCTCTCAAGTTGCCCACCAGTCTCTTAAATGCAACCATGATGCAGCTGATGGCTCCTCTGGGGCTGCTGCCTTTATGCTCCGTTATGAGACATTACTCTTGGCTGCTTCTTCAGGCTTTGCCTAAGGACATTAAAGCCAAATTACTGGATGCTCCTTTGGATAATACATTTCTGTGCTGTCTCTCCAGTATAAGGGTAAAGCCTTGCAGGAGTTGAAATATATATTTTTTCTCTCCTGTTCCTAAGTTTCAGAGGAAGTACCCCTTCAGATATGCTTTTGGTTGCAAGCAGTCTCACCCTCCATCCAAAGGAAAAAATGGTTCTAGATGTGCCTCTTGCTAAGTCTACTCAAACCCCCTACTTCCCAGAAACTTACTTTTCAAGATAAGCCTGGTTACATTTGACAGTTTGCTTCCCATTTCCCTCTGCCAAGTTCCCTTATCCCTCCATCTTTCCCTGTGTCTTCCAAATTGTTTAAGGATCACAACAAACTGTTGGAGTCTGCCCATTATCTGCCAAGGATATTTCATGGTTCAGAAATACCTTTCTCCCTTTTTGGGCATCCCCAACTTCCTCAGGAAAAATTTTTACCAGAGGTGCTCCATTCTCTCTTGATCCATAGCACTATTCAAACTATGCTTCACACCTCCTTCCCAGGTAGGGAGGGTTTTTATTCCCAAATGTTTTTGGTTCCCAGAAAGGAGGGCACTTGGAAACCAGTTCTGGACCTTTCTCAGCTCAACACCTTTCTCAAGATTCCATCATTCTGGATGTTGTTTCTTCAGACTTTTCCCTTCTTGGTCTACCCCAGGCCTTTCTGGTGTCTGTGCATCTCAAGGATGCCTAACTTCTTATCCCCATCCATCTCCTTTTCAGGAAATATTTACGTTTCTCTGTTTCTTCCTTGCATTTTCAGTTTTCTGCTTTGCTGTTTAGCATCTCTACTGCCCCAAGGGTATTCACCAAATGCCTTGCTCCTGTCATTGCCTTTTGCAGGATAAAAGGAGTTCAGATCTTCCCTTATCTAGCTAGTCTGCTCATTGCAGCTTCTTCCTCCAGTGCTGTTCTTCAGGATCTCCAATTTATCATTTCCCTGTTGCAGTCTTTAGGGTTCACCATAAACTTTCAGAAATCAACTCTAACCCCTCCTCAGGATCACATTTTCTTTGGTCACAGGCTTCAGACGATTCCCATGCTGATGTCTGGCCTGCGTCCTAGGCCCTGTCTCTTAGTCTTTTTCCAGACTCCTCTTCCTCTGGCCTTAGTCATGGCCAGGGACTTTCTCCAGGTCCTCATTGTAACGGCTTTCACCATTCCTATGCTCCTTCTGGCCAGGCTGCACATGAGAAAGCTACAGTGGTACCTCAAGTCAATGTGGCCCTTAACATTGCCACCCCCAGGACTTACCAGTTCCTTTCCTTCCTTGTCTCATGTTCCAGATTCATTGATTGATTCATCAGCCTTTTTCTCAACCCAGGGCTTCCTCTTCCAGGTTCCAGTCCTGACTCGAGCTCTTCATAGACAGGATGGGGTAGCCTCGTTCAGCTCAGTCAAAGTTCAGGGTCTTTGGCCTCTTCATCAGAGGTCGAACCACATCAATAAAAGATTAGGGCGCTGCTTCTAGCTGTTGAAGCTTTTCATTCCTTCTTTCATCCTGAGGCCCTTAGAGTTTTCACATACAGTACCACAGGGATGTAATATGTCAGCAGTCAAGGGCATACAAGGTCCTATCTTCTTTGCAGACTAGTTCTTCAGGTTTGGAATCTAGCTGTCCAATATCAAGTGATTTTCAGGCCGTTTACATTCCCTCAGAGCAAAATTTAGTAGTAGACCCTTTGATAAGGTCTATCATACGAACCCATGAATGGATATTTCACAGAGATGTATTCATGGGCATTGCCCATTAGTGGTGGGTATTCCTCAAGTAGATCTTTTTGCCTCCACTCTTAACAGAAGACAACTTCTATGCTGTTCTAGAGTCTCAAATCCTCTGTCTTGGAAAGTGGATAGCCTGTCTTTTCCTTGGAAGGTGATGTTTCTGTACGCCTTCCCTCTGCTACCATGAGTGTTGCACAAGGTCGGGCAGGATTCTTCCAAAATCTTGCTACCAACTCCCTTTTAGCACAAACAACATTGGTTCTCTCTTCTTTCTCACTTGGCCAAAGTTAGTCACCACAAGTTACCTCACCAGGTGGATCTTCTCACACAAGACAAGGAATCTGTCACCCAGCCTCACTTGTCCACTTTTCAACTGACACTGTAGGTGATAGGGTTTTGATCCTTTTTAGGCACCTCTTTTCTGATGATGTGCCTCGGGTCCTGCGGGAGGCCAGGAAATCATGTGTGACCAAATGAAAGCAATTTTCTGTCTGATGCCTCTCTTGCCATTGTGTGATCTACTCCATGCTAAGTTAGCATTTCTTCAGTGAAAGCTCACCTGTCAACAGTTTTTGCCTTTCTGCCCTTGACTTCTCCCCTGGCCTCTAGATTTGAGGGCAAGCAATTTCTTAAAGGTGTCTTTCATGTCAGTCCTCCCAGGAAGCCAGTTCTTTTCTTTCTGGGACCTCAGTTTTTGTATTTGAAAAATTGACTCTAGCTTCCTTGCAACAATGTACTTGGATGTCTGTTTTTCTTTTGGCCCTCACTTCAACTGAGAGAGAGTATCTGAACTTCTGGCTCTCAACACTGTTCCTCCTGTCTTAGTTTTTCAGAGAGACAGGTTGTCTGTTTGTACTAACTCTTCTTTTATTCCTGAGGTGGTCAATGAGTTATCCCGTAATTAGTCTATTCATCTTCCCTCTTTTTTCCCTTCTCCGCAGTCTGCCATTGAGAGGGTTCTTCACACCTTGAATTTGCATAGACAGCTTACTAATTTGGACAAAACTAAAGATGTTAAGTTGTCAATCTCGCCTTCATTCTTGCTTGATGGGTTCGGAGCCGATCCCTCGGCTCCGACTCGGCACTTGCTTTAGCTCGAGAACTCCTTTTACCAGCTCGAGGCAGCCCCATATCCCATGATGCAAGGCAGGAAGTACCCAGATCTCGTTTGCCGCTTCGCTTGGGAGGTCTTCTCTTTACCAGCTCCTGGTAAGTATTTCACTTTTGTGACATTTAAGCCCCTTTTTACTTAAAAACCTTTATATTTGATAGTTTAACTTTAAACTTAATTTTTCTGACAGAAATCCCTGTCTCTTTTAAATTTTTTTAGTCAGTTAATTTCCCTTTCCCATCCCCCCCCTGTTAGGGTGTGTGTGTTGGTTTATTTTACTATATCCCCTTTTGGGATCAATTTAATTTAATTGGACTGGTGTGTGTGTGTTTTTGGGCACCATGTCTAAAGAGAGGGTTTCAGGTTTTAAGAAGTGTGACTCGTGCTGTCAGAAGATGTCTCTGACAGACGGTCACACTTCTTGCCTGTACTGTTTAGGCCCTCTTCACCTGCAGGACTCCTGTGCTATTTGTCACTCCTTCAGCCAGAGAGTCCTGCAGGAGAAGGAATAAGTTGATTCTGAGGGGTCTTCTTAAGCCGGAGGCTCTCCGGCCAAGTCGGCCCCACAAAATCAACAAAATCTGCCAAGACCCAGGCTTCTGTTTCTAAGCCTGTGGCCTCGCCCGACCGTATAGAGTCGAGATCGGCCCGCTGGAGCCGATTCTGATCTGCTAAGCCTTGGCCGATGGCTATCGGCGCCGATCTGCTGACCACTGTGGGTCGGTTCGACCGCTCCGACACCCACGGCATCGGCATCGTGTCGGCCCGATCGGCTCCGACACCCATGTGGCACAGGCATCGGTGTCTGCTCCGATCGGCTCCGACACCGTTACTCTGGTGGCTGTATCGGCCCGCTGGAGCCGATACATTGAGCTCTGCCGGCTCCGAAATCGGTGCCGACAGGATCAATAATATCGGCTCCGATGACCCATTCCAGGAAGAGGTCGAGGTCTCCTTCCTTGGAGCCGATACTGGGCCGGCCTCCCTCTTCTATCGGAGCGGAGTCATCGGAGCCGATCTTCAAGGTCATCCAGGTTGTCAGACCATGACCTAGAGAGAGTGGTCAGTAGATTGCTCAAGTCACAGGTACTGGCCCAAATGCTACACAGTCCGTCTCAGCAGGCGACTGTTGGTCCACACCCGTTACAGTTCCTCCTTCAACTCTACCCCAGAGTTTGGAGTTGGAGTCTTCGGTAAGGTTACTGCTACGGCTGGAGGACGGATACCCCTTCTGTTCCTTCAGCCCCTACTCTTATCTCCTCTTCCTTAGAGGGATTCGTGGTCGGGCTTCCATGGTCTCCTCCGAGGGGTGAGTGGCATCGGACCCTTGTCCGAACCCGCTCTTCCCCTTGGAGCCTCGGCCTTGGTGAGCTCGGCTCCGACATCTGCCTCGGAGACTTCCCTTCGGTGGCCCTGGAGTTCCTAGCTCTTGGAGCGGGGTCTCTCGGACCTGCCTGGGAGGGGAGCATTCGAGGTGATGAAGAGTGTACTGGCCACTGGTATCAGTCAGCAGTCTCTTCCCGTAGCTCCTCCCTCTATTGTACCTGTTGACATCTCTGCCACTTCTCTTGCTACAGGACCCAGAGATCCTCCGCCTCAGGTTTCCCCATTGGGAATTTCCCCCTCTTCCGAGGATTCTCCTGATGTTTCGGGAGATCCTCCTAGGAAGAGGACTTGTAAGAGGAAGCATGTAGACTCCCTGAGTCTGTCACTTGGATACTGACTTTGATGAGTCAGAGGGATCCCCTAGATCCCCCTCTGAGGATGTCTCCTTCTCAGACATCCTAGAACTTCTGAAACAGAGGGGAAACTGGCCCTCCAACAATCCCTCTGAGGATGAGTCAGTATACCTGGAGGCGTTTGGATCTCGGCCCTCCACCTCCTGGGTGTCTCCGCCTCGACCCCCTTATGCAGGTTATAGCACGAAAGGCGTGGACAGCTCCTGACTCTGTAGAGCCAGTCCCTAGGAGGCCTTCTAAATTTATAACTGCCCCTAGTGACAAACAATTCCTTACAAAGGGTGTCCCGCTGATGCCATGGTGGTGGCTGCGCCACCAAAAGGAACTTGCAGATCCTTCCGTGCCCGTCCATCCTCCTAATAAGGACTCTAGGACCATGGATAGGTATGCAAGCGGATGTTTTCCTCAGCGACCTTTGCTATGCTCGCTGAATTATCTTTGTCACTTCACCAGACTCCAGAGATATCCTGAAGGAGCTGGGAGAAGTAGTTCAGGATCCTACAGCTGCAGGGGCCCAAGAAAGATTGCTTCGCAGCTAGGAACCCTCAATTCCATTGCTAACTCCTCCATGCGGCTAATATCTTATGCTGCTGATGGAGAGTAGAGCCGCAGGCACAGGTGTGGCTCTTAGACGCCAAGCCTGGATGCGGCTATGTGATTTTGCGGATCCCTTTAAGGCGTCCTTCACAAATTCTCCCTTTGATGGGTCAGCTTTGTTCGGCCCTCAGGTGAAGGAAACCTTGACCAGGTGTGAGCAGGACGGCAAGACTCTTTCTGCTGTTGGAGTCCGTTTTTCCACCCCTTCTAGGCCTTATCCCAAAGGACAGAAGGGTGGGAAGATGTGGTTCCGTAAATCCCAAGGAGTCACGCCGGATTCACGCGGTCAGTTTACCCCTAGAGGCAGAGGGGTAACAACAACAGGCGCCTCTAGAGGCAGAGGGGTCCAAGAACCAGGGCAACAGGGAGTCTCTTCCTGAAAAGCCTTTCAGCATCCCTGAGGTGTTGCCCGGCTGTCCCTCCTTGGAGGCAGTCGGGAAGATTATCACTGTACCCAGAAGCCTGGCATTCCCTCACTCAAGACAGATGGGTACAGTCGATCATATCCAAGGGTTACATAATTCCTTTCGAGGAAAGTCCTTGCCCCTCAAGTTCCCTTCCAGATGTACCACCCGGTCTAAGGGACATTGCAGAGTGAGAGATCAAAACTACTGCAAAAGAGCCATTCAGCCAGTCACAATAGACCATTCAGAGCCCGGAATCTACTCAAGGTTCTTTTGGTCCCCAAAAGGCGGAGACTGGAGACCAATATTGGATCTCAGCAGACTCAACAAGTCTGTCAAGAAGACAAGATTCCGAATGGTCACTCTTCAATCTATTCTGCCCTTCTTACAGAAGGACAACTGGATGTGCTCAATAGATCTTCAGGATGCGTACTATCACATCAAAATTCACAGACGCTCCAGGAGATTTCTCCGCTTTCGGCTGGGGTCCAGTCATTTCCAGTTCAGAGCCCTGCCCTTTGGTCTCACTACAGCCCCCAGAGTGTTCACCAAATGCATGGCAGTGGTCACGGCTCACCCGAGACGTCAAGGATTCCAGGTGTTTCCGTATCTCGACGACTGGCTCCTGTCAGCCACCACCAGGCATCAGCTTATACAAGCCAGGGATTACACAATAGACCTTTGTTCTCATTTGGGCATCTCAGTCAACTACGAAAAGTCATCCTTATCGCCCTGCCAGTCTATTACCTTCATAGGCAAACTTAAACACTGTTAGGATGTCAGCTACCCTTACAGAACAAAGAGTTTCAGACATTCAGACTCATGTCAGGATCATTCTGGCCAGCAAAAGGTACAGGCCAGAATGGTTCTAAAGGTATTAGGTCTTATGGCTGCGGCCATCACTCTTCTTCCCTGGCTCGATTCTACATGCCTCCTTCAGTGGATGCTGTTCACACAGTGGTCATACCAGCAACTCCCAATGCGTCACCAGATTCTGGTGACACGAACATGCAAAGAACATCTTGCTTGGTGGATCACATCGTCTCAGGTTCACCAAGGCAGGTGCTTTGTACCTCCGTCCCCGATAGCCACTGTCACCACGGATGCCTCCTGATCGGGTGGGGGTCATTATCAGGGCAGGATGGTTCATGGGACGTGGCAACCGTTCGAGTACCATCTGCACATAAATGTCCTGGAGATGAGAGCAGTGCTTTTAACGTTGCAAGCCCTCAACGACTTTCTTCCCGTAGGGACAATTGCAGTCCACACAGACAACATGTCTGTAGTTTGGTATATCAACAAACAGGGCGGAACCAAGTCCTACCCCTTGTGTCGAGAAGCTCAGACTATGGCAATGGGCGATCTCCTCTCATCGGTTTCTGGTAGCAACGCATAACCCTGGGAAAACCAACATTATAGCGGACAGATTGAGCAGAGCTATTCTCATGCCTCACGAGTGGTCTCTCAAGCAATCCATAGCGGAAGAGATTTTTCTGGAATGGGGTCGCCCATGTTGCGATCTTTTGCTACTCCCCAAAACAGCAAATGTCCAGACTTCTTCAGCCTCTTCCTCTATCAGGCCATCCCCCAGAGACGCTCTGACCCAGGATTGGCCCCAGGGACTTCTTTATGCCTTCCTCCATTTCCTCTGATCCCTCAGGTGATCCAGAAAGCTACCGCTTTGAGAGCCAAATTGATTCTCATTGCCCCTTACTGGCCTCGACAAGTTTGGTTCCGTTCCTCCATCGCCACCTTTTGGTGCAGCCGTGGCATCTGGACCCAGTGCCAGATCTACTGATTCACCAATCCGGTCAGCTGCACCGGTCAATCCCTTCTCTCAACCTCACAGCATGGTTGCTCCACTTCCTTCCTTAGCCAGGCTTCCTCTGATCTCTAACCCAGTTAGAGATATCATAGTAGCTTCACTAAAATCCTCTACCAGGAGGATTTACACAAGCAAATGGAAACGTTTCTCTTATTGGGCTAAGGCCCAAAATATTGATCCTTTTACTGCCCCTGTTCAGACAGTTCTGGACTTCTTAGCAGAGATTTTCCATGCAGGCTCCTCTTCTTCCACAGTCAGAGTTCAGTTGGCTGCTATTTCTAATTTTCATGTCGGGATAGCAGATCATAATATTATGTCCCATAGACTCTGCAGGGCCTTTTTGAAAGGGATTTTCCTACTAAAGCCTCCAATCAGGAATCCTCCTCCTCAGTGGGATTTAAATTTAGTGCTGACATCCTTGATTCTTCCCCTTTGAGCCAGCTGTTTCTTGTTCCCTGAAATATCTTTCTTGGAAAACTTTATTCCTAGTGGCTATTACATCTGCCAGGAGGGTGTCTGAACTTCATGCTCTTTCAGTTCGACCCCCCTATTTAATTTTTCACAAAGACAGAGTATCTTTGAGAACTAATCCATCCTTTTTACCGAAGGTCGCTTCAAAAAACAATCTGAATCAATCTATTGATCTCCCTGTATTTTTTCCCAACTATTCAGATAGAGCTGAACAAAAGCTACATTATCTTGATGTCCACCGTCAGCTTAGATATTATTTGGACAGAACAAAAAAATTTAGAAAATCTGGTCAACTTTTTGTTTCCTATGCGGATAATAAAAAAGGCCTTCCTGTTTCTAAAGTGACTTTGTCCAGATGGCTTTCTTCGGTCATCACTGAAATTTATACGATCAGGGGAAAACAGCTGTGCTCAAAACCTAAAGCACATTCAACTAGGAGTTTAGCTACTTCTACAGCCTTTCAAGCTAGACTACCTTTAGACACTATTTGTGCAGCGGCCACTTGGGCCACTCCTCACACCTTTGTTTCCCATTACAAATTGGACTTGGCCTCCAGGGACAGAGCCAGTTTTGGCTCTACAGTCCTCAAGAGTTTGTTCCATTGAGCCACCCAGGATAGAGGTGCTAGGGACGGTCCCATCAAGCAAGAATGAAGGCGAGATTGACAACTTAACATTAAGAAGTTATGTACCTACCATAACGTTCCATGTTAGTTGTCTTCTCTGGCCTTCTTTCTTGACCCTCCCTCCTTCCCCTGGCCTGGACAGACCTTGTATAAGAAACTATAATGCTAAAGACCATTTAGACCTGGTCCTTTTTCCATTTGTAAGTTTCTTCTTCCTTTGGGAAGTATTGTTTATGCTTGGTGTTATTGCCCTTTTGTCAACAAACGAGATCTGGGTACTTCCTGCCTTGCATCATGGGATATGGGGCTGCCTCGAGCTGGTAAAAGGAGTTCTCGAGCTAAAGCAAGTGCCGAGTCGGAGCCGAGGGATCGGCTCCGAACCCATCAAGCAAGAAAGAAGGCGAGAGAAGACAACTAACATGGAACGTTATGGTAGGTACATAACTTCTTATTTTTTTGCAAATCTGAGCAGCTATTTGTTTCTTTTCATCCCTGGTCTTTGGGTTTGACCATTTCTAAAGAAACCATCTCTTCCTGAATTTCTAAGGCCATTTCTTTTTGTTCTTTTCATGTAAAAGATCTTTGTCATCAGAGGCTCATTCTGCCAGGGTTGTTGCTTCCTCTGGTGTTTTTTAAGGGGCTAGATACCAGTTCCATCCTTGAGGCTGCCGCTTGGTCCTCTCTTCATACTTTCACTAAACATTACAAGTTGGATGTTATTTCCAGGGCTAGAGCTAATTTTGCCAGGGCTTTTCTGCCTGGGTTTCTGGCGGGCTGTACAATGCCTTCCTCCTCCCAGGCTTCCTTTTGAGCTTTTATACTCTTCCTTAGTTGAAGAACACTGCAACACTGTTATGGAAGGACATGACACAAATCTTACCATAGCAGCAGATGTCCTTCTGTTCACTGTCGCAGTATTTGCTCCCTCCATCCTGCTGTCTCTGCTCTAGTCTTGTTGTCGTCATCCCCACTTCTGGTCCAGGGTTTTTTTTTCTCCTCCTGGGTGCATGTTTTTCCTTGTCCCTAGGGACATTCTGTACCTCCTGGAGATTTTCAAGTTCTGAGTGTGTGCATGCGTACGTCACCTTTATGCCGTACAGATTGTGCAGGGAGCATACATGTGATGTGTGATACCTACAAGTACTAAAGGCTGTGGTATAATGGCCGGACGTTGCACTGTTCTTGGCGGGAGATCCCTTATGTGAAGAATACTGCAACAGTGAAGAGAAGAGCATCTGCTGTTATGGTAAAATTTTACACAACTGTATATTCTCTGAAGCTGACTTGGTGATAGCACTTGGAGCTGAGTACTGTCACAAGTCCTGTTACCCTGCAGACCAAGAAGAACTGTTGCGTTTTTCCTCACCAGAGTACATATTTGGGAAACATGGCCTGATGCCAGCACTAAGATCCCCACATATTTCTGTAAACCTAGCTTTGCTTCCAGTGACCATATCTTCCAGATATTTTTCGTGTTTCACTGTTGCAGTCATTACATTTGGGTAATCTGCTGGCAGGTTGCCCTCAGTCGGCCTGAATTCCAAAGTCTTGGGTCCTGCGTCGGTTGCTGTCTCCTCTTCTATGACGTCAGGTTGTCAGGGGTATACAACATGCAGCCGACGCCATTTTCTTTAGTCTTTCTTGCCAGGCAGTGCCCGAAGCAGAAGCATTTCGCAAGTGCCAGTCGGCCGACTACTGAAATATTCGAGTTTGAGTTTCAGAACCAAAGTCTTCACTAAAGCTAAGTACACCGTTGGGGAAACTTTTTTCTTGCTCCATACCAATGTCAGAAAAAGTTAATAATTGTATTACTTGTGGGAAGCAAATACCTCATAAGGATTTCCATTTATACTGTGTTCCTTGCTTAGGCCCTGATCACAATGTGCCTGGCTGTCAGTTTTGTGCTAGATTTAACCAACGCACTATTAAGCGTCGGTATATTTTTGCCCCAAAGTATTTTGGAAACAAATTTAACTACCCAGAAATGTCGTAGAATACCAATCCGACTACCGGAATATATAAAAAAACACAAAGAAAAGGACAGAGAAAGACAGTCGAGATCCAAAACCGACGATGAAGCTTCTCTTAAGCTATTCGCCGGTTCGCCGGTACTCAGTGAGGCGCTTTCACAGCCCCTGATATCCGCTACTTTCGAGTCGCAGGCCTCTACCGACACCCATGTGGAGTCCGGCATGCCATGAGATACTCAAGGTATTGAACCAACGGATGTATCTCCCTCGAATGTGTCCAGAGCCGCTGAGCAGGCACCGGCTTCTGAGGGTGTATTCAGACCTCAGCATTTGTATATCAAACCGACAACAGCTGCAAAATCAAAGACAAAAGCAACTTCTAAAACTAAAAAACTGACGCATGAGCTACGTGCACAGGCCTCTATGCCTAAAAAACAGATGATCAAAATGGCTGAAGACCTTATTACCTTGATCAGGGGTACCCATCCCCCTCCAGATAAGAGGCCTAGGCAAGACACTGATTATGAATCTTCAGATCAGGTTTCTATTTTTTCTGATTCCTCTTCTGATCAAGAATTATCTATACCTCCCTGTGAGGATTCGGATGCAGAGGAGTCTATACCATCTACATCACCTCCTGAGGATTATTCATTTGGAGAAACCTTGCATACTTTGAGGGAGCATTTTCACTGGGAGAGTCAAGATTTCTCAGAATCAAAAAAAGAGGCTCAGGGATTTCCTCCTCCTTCCTCAGCACAGGCGTTTAGCCATACAATACCTCCTGTTTTAGACATTGTAGATGATGTGTTTTCAGAGTCAAGCTTGACCCCTGACTCCTTACCTCCGGCTCCCAGCAAGCCTGACAGATATTACAGGGTCCCTGACTCACATAAATTCTTATTTAGAAACCCTGCTGCTGATCCTGAAACTATTTCACAGGGTCCAAAGGGAGTTAAGGCTTCAACAGCAAAAAACCCTACCCCCTCTGACAGAGATTCAAGAGCACTGGATAGATGGGGAAAAAAGGTTTATACATCTGCTACCTTGGCAATAAGGGCCTTAAACTGTCAATTTGATACGCTCAAGTATCGACAACATGTTATGGGATTGCTAAAACAGAAAATGATGTTGATTTCTGAATGTGCAGGAATTACTGCATGCATCTGAACAGGTTGGAAAGCATACTTTGCAATGTGGTTTTGATTCCTTGGAGGCCTCCTGCAGGGCCGCAGTTAGTGGCTTTGTGATTAGGAGGCATGCCTGGCTAAAGGAACAGAATTTGCCTGATCATGTTAAAGCAAAATTGTTAGATGCACCTTTACAGCATGATACTCTGTTTGGAATTAAGGCAGAAGAGGTTTTAAAGAAAATGTAAGACAAAACTAAGTCTATGCAAACTGTAAAAGACTTCTTGCAAGTGCAGCCACCAAGTTTCAGTAGACACTGGCCTACTAAAAATTGGTCCTTTCCTGTGTCAGACAGAGCTCAAAGGGGCAAATCCAGACGCCCTAAATAAGGGTTCAAGATACCATGCGCAAGATTCATACAGGTCAAAGCAATGGGGCGATTCTACCTCCAAATCTGGAGGAGATAAAGCGCAAACCTATAGAAAACAGTCCCAATGACTTCCCTCTACCTGCACCAAGCTCTTATCTTTTGGCAGCACCCTTTGGGAGAAAATTAGCACTTTTTGCTCAAAATTGGCAGTTAATAACCCAGGACAAGTGGGTGCTAAACATAGTATCACAGGGGTACAGATTCCATTTCCATACTTTGCCAATGGCAAACGGTTGGCCAGATCTGCCAAAAAATCAATGGGCAGAGGCACAGAAACAGGTTACGTCCCTCATGGATATGAGGGCCATTCAGCCAGTACCAGAACAGGAAAAAGGATAAGGTTTTTACTCAAGACTGATGTTTTTCGTGTTTCACTGTTGCAGTCATTACATTTGGGTAATCCTGCTGGCAGGTTGCTCTGTCGGCCTGAATTCCAAAGTCTTAGGTCCTGCGTCGGTGCTGTCTCCTCTTCCATGACGTCAGGTCGTCAGGGGTATAAAACATGCAGCCGACGCCATTTTCTTTAGTCTTTCTTGCCGTGCGGTGCCCGAAGCAGAAGCAGTTTGCAAGTGCCGGTCGGCCGACTCCTGAGATTTTCATGTTCGAGTTTCAGATCCGAAGTCTTCATTAAAGCTAAGTACCCCGTTGGGGAAACTTTTTTCTTGCTTCAGACCAATGTCAGAAAAAGTTAATAATTTGTATTTTTTGTGGAAAGCAAATACCTCAAAAGGACTTTCATTCTTAGTGTATTCCTTGCCTAGGCCCTGACCACGACGTTTCAAGTTGTCGGTTTTGTGCTAGATTTAACCAATGCACTATTAAGCGTCTGTATGATTTTGCATTAAACTATTTTGGGCGCAGATTTAATTATAAAATGTCGTCAGATAGCCACCCGACTACCGGCGTTCACAAAAAACGTAAAGAAAAAGAAAAGGATAGACAACCGAGGCCCAAAACAGACGAAGCTTCTCCTAAGCCAGTCGCCGGTTCGCCAGTTCTCAGTGAGGCGCTTTCGCAGCCCCTGACACCCACTACTTTAGAGTCGTAGTCCCCTACCGACTCCCACGTGGAGTCGGCAATGCCGCTGGAAACTCAAGGTATTGGAGCTTCGGACACTATTCCCTCAGATGGGTCCGGAGCTGCTGAGCAAGCACTGGCTTCTGAGGGTGTATTCAGACATAAACATCTATACATTAAACCGACTTCAGCTTCAAAGGCAAAGACTAAAGCACCTTCAAAGACAAAGAAACAAACTCAAGAGCCACATGGACAGGCCTCCATGCCCAAAAAACAGATGCTCAAAATGGCCGAAGACTTGATTACCTTGATCAGGGGTTCCCATCCCCCTCCTGATGAGGCCTAGGCAAGAGACAGACTATGAATCTTCAGATCAGGTTTCTATTTCTTCTGATTTCTGTTCTGATCAGGATTATTCACTTCCCCCTATGAGGATTCTGATGCTGAAAAATCTATTCCTTCAGCTTCTCCTCCTGAGGACTATTCTTTTGGGGAAACCTTGCATACCATGAGGGAGCATTTCCATTGGGAGAGCCAAGATTTTTCAGAATCTAAAAAGAGGTTCAGGGACTTCCTTTTACTACCCCAACACAGGCCTCTAGCCATTCCACCTGTGTTTGACATTGTAGATGTGTTTTCAGAGTCTAGTCTGACCCCTGACTCCTTACCTCCAGCTCCTCTTGGTTTTAAGGCCTTAAACTGTCAGTTTCATATGCTCAAATATCAGCAACATGTCATGACATTGCTTAAACAGAAAATGTTGTTAAACTCTGAATGTGCAGAAAACAAGGAAATGCAGGATTTATTGCATGCAGCTGAACAAGTGGGAAAGCATACTTTGCAATGTGGTTTTGATTCTCTGGAGGCAGCCTGCAGGGCCGCAGTTATGGGTTCTGTAATTAGGAGACATGCTTGGTTAAAGGAACAAAATCTGCTTGATCATGTCAAAGTTAAATTATTAGCTGCACCTTTACAGCATGATACTTTGGTGTTAAAGAAAATGGAGGACAAAGCTAAATCTATTCAAACTGTCAAAGATTGTTTTACAAGTACAGCCACCTAGGTTTAGTAGACACTGGCCTACAAAGAATTGGTCCTTGCCAGTATCAGAAAGACCTCAAAGGGGCAGATCCAGATGCCCTAGAGGTAGATCCCAGGTGCAAGGTTCATACAGGTCAAAGCAATGGGGTGCTTCTACCTCCAAAAGTGGAGAAGACAAATCACAACCATACAGTAAACAGTCCCAGTGACTTCCCCTTGCCTACACCAAGCACTTATCTTCTGGCAGCACAACTTGGGGGGAAAAATAGCTCTTTTTTCTCAAAATTGGCACATTATAACCCAGGACAAGTGGGTTCTAAGCATAGTATCACAAGGCTACAGGTTTCACTTCCACACCCTGTCAAAGGCAAATGGTTGGCCAGATCTGCCAAAATATCAATGGGCAGAGGCACAAAAACAAGTCTCATCCCTCATGGACATGGGGGCTATTCAACAAGTACCACAGCAAGAGTAGGGATAAAGATTTTACTCAAGACTGTTCTTGGTACCCAGAAAGGACAAAGCCTGGAGACCAATACTGACCTATCTATTCTAAACACATTCCTGGATATACCAAAATTCAAAATGTTGACCTTGCAGCAGCTTCTGCCCATGCTGGGCAAAAAGGCTTGGCTCGTGACTTTAGACCTAAAAGAGGTATTCCTGCATGTCCCAATCAGGCAGTCATGCAGAAGATACTTCATATTCAAGGCCTGCGCAATGCATTACCAATTCTCTGCACTGCCCTTTGGCTTATCTACTGCACCCAGGATCTTTACAAAGTGCTTGGCACCAGTAATTGCTTTCTGCAGACAAAGAAGAATACAAATATTTCCTTACTTGGAAGACTGCCTAATTCAAGTAGAGAACAAGGACATTCTACTATACCTTTTGGCATTTGTGAAAAGACTTTTAACATGCATAGGGTACACAGTCAACGAAAAGAAATCAAAATTAGTACCCTCTCAAGAGATAATATTCCTGGGCGCAAGCTTAAATACAACTGCCCAGATGGTTTATCTCATGCCAGACAAAGGCAACTAACTACCTATTTCAACAGATTGGCAACAAAGGCCCAGTTATCTGCAAGAAAAATTCTGCAGGCTGTGGGCTTCATGGCATCCTGCATCTTACTAATTCCATATGCAAGACTGCATATGAGGAAACTTCAATGGTACCTAAAAAGTGTCTGGATGCAACATTGTCACAGTCTGGAAACAATGATTACTCTCATTCCCTGCCTGCAACAGAAGTTTCGATGGTGGACGAAGGCTTGTCACCAGAACAAGGGACAGCCATTCACATTACCCGTAGCCAGGCAGAACCTAACAACGGATGCATCAGAGTATGCCTGGGGTGCCCACATGGCAGGAAGATGCATTCATGGCACCTGGGCCACAAACCAAATGCATCTACATATCAAGTCAAAAGAGATGCTAGCTGTTCAAAATGCCCTGACAGCCTTCAAGGACCTACTTCATCCGGGACAACTACTGATAAAGACAGACAACACCACGGTCATGTGGTATTTAAACAAGCAGGGGGGGGCACACATTCTTACCCCCCCTTTGCAGACTAGCCATGGCTTTGTGGGACACGGCATTGACTTACTAAAGTTCATCTGCAGGCACAATTCCTACCAGGAAAGAAAAACACTCTGGCAGACAAATTAAGCAGAAACCTCATGGATCCCCACGAGTGGCAGCTGGATCCACAAGTCTTCAGCATGATAACAAGGAAATGGGGATGCCCGGACATAGATCTTTTTGCCTCCCCTCACAACTACCAGCTAAAAAGATTCTGCACAAGGACTTATCACAGGCAAGCATGGAAAGTGGACGCCTTATCTTTCAACTGGAAAAACCTATCAGTATATGCCTTTCCTCCACTGTCTCTCCTCCCCAAGGTACTCCTAAAGGTCAGACAGGAGAAACCAAAGATGATACTGATTTCCCCAGACTGGCCCCGCCAGTACTGGTATTCAATCTTAAGGAACTTGTCTCAATGCACAGCCTGGACCTTACCTCAAATACCTCATCTACTGTCCCAGCAAAACAATCACATCCTGCACAGCCAACTCAGGACTCTAAACCTGGCAGCATGGTGGATAATGTAGCCATACAAAGCACACCTCTCAGTAAAGTTGTAATGGATGTCATTTTGGAAGCCAGAAGGCCTAGTACTAGGAAATCTTATGCTGGAAAATGGAAGAGATTTTGTGCTTGGAACCAGGCACAAGGCGCTGATAGAGCTGTACCAATTATTCCTCAGATTTTGCAATAGTTAACTGAGATGCTTGACAAAGGCCTATCTTTTTCATCAATTAAAATTCATGCCTCTGCCATTTCAGCTCATTACAATACAGAGCCACCAATCTTTTCTCATCCTTTATTAAGGCAGTACCTCAGAGGAGCCAAAATATTAAGGCCTCCAAGGAGATCGCCAATACCTCCATGGGACCTCAATTATGTCCTGGAAAAATCTCACCCTACCTCCATTTGAGCCAGCTGCTACTGCTGATATAAAGTTTTTATCTTGGAAAACGGCTCTGCTCCTAGCAGTAACTTCTGCAAGACAAGTGTCAGGGCTACAGGCACTCATGGCTGTGGAAACTTTTATCATTTTTTATCCTAAAAGGGTCTCTCTGAGGACAAACCCAACTATTTATGCCTAAGGTGATGTCCAGTGTGGCCCATAACCAAACTATACATTTGCCAACGGTTTATCCAAATCCACAGAACAGGGGGGGAGAGAATTCTGTATTCTTTGGACATACACAGACAGCTTAGATTCTGTTTGGACAAAACTAAAGTTTTCAGGAAGACAGAGCTATTACTAGTGGCATATGCTGCAGGATCACAAGGAAAGGCTATCTCCAAGCAGACTATTTTAAAGACTATTTCAAAGTGGATAGGCCACTGCATTCGTTTCTGCTATTCACAGCATGGCAAGCCAGTGCCTAAGGGCATTAGGCCACATTCAACCAGGGCTGCAGCCACTTCAGCCTTTTTCAGGGGAGTACCAACTAAAAACATTTTAGAGGCTGCTACTTGGAGTTCAGTGCACACCTTTACAAAGAATTTCATCTGTCACTTTACTCTAAATCCAGGGCAGGCTTTGCCACTGCAGTTCTGCAGGGCCTCATAGCCACTCCTAATGCTGTCTAGCTCCAGCCTCCCAACCATAGCTTTGGGACTCTACCCAAATGTAAAGACTGCAACAGTGAAACAATAAGAACATAGTACAGTTGTGTGCACTTACCATAAATGTAGATGTTCGAGTGTATTCACTGTTGCAGTCCAGGTTACCCTCCCGCCATCCCCCTTTCATTCTACAGTTTATCTTTCCTTCTCTATCTTCTACAACTTATGTGGTGTATTTGCTTGTAGATGAAGATAAAGCTTATATTGATGCATGTATATAGATATTTATATATATAACATTGCTACCTTTTTGGGGGCACCTGACATCGGGGGCAAGAAAAACTAAAGAAAATGGCGTCGGCTGCATGTTTTATACCCCTGATGACCTGACATCATGGAAGAGGAGACAGCACTGACGCAGGACCCAAGACTTTGGAATTCAGGCCGACTGAGGGCAACCTGCCAGCAGGATTACCCAAATGTAATGACTGCAACAGTGAATACACTCAAACATCTACATTTATGGTAAGTGTACACAACTGTACTTTCTTGGTACCCAGAAAGGACAAGGCCTGCCGGCCAATACTGGATTTATCGATTTTGAACACATACCTGGACATTCCAAAATTCAAAATGCTGTCTTTGCAGCAGCTTCTGCCCATGCTTGGCTGGTAACAGACCTAAAAGAGGCATACCTGCATGTCCCAATAAGACAATCATGCAGAAGATACCTCAGATTCAAGGCTGGCTTAATGCATTACCAATTCTCTGCACTGCCCTTTGGCTTATCTACTGCGCCCAGGGTCTTTACAAAATGCCTGGCACCAGTAATTGCATTTTGCAGACAAAGAAGTATTCAAATATAGCCTTACTTGGACGACTGTCTCATTCAAGCAGAGAACAAGGACATTCTTCTTCAACACCTGGTGTTTGTGAAAAGGCTTTTAACATGCCTAGGGTGCACAAGAAACAAAATGAAATTACAACTGGTACCCTCTCAAAAGATAGCTTGAATACAACTGCCCAGATGGCTTACCTCACGCCAGATAAGCAAAGGCAACTGACTACTTACTTCAAACTGATGGCAACAAAAACCCAGTTATCTGCAAGACAAATTCTGCAGGCTTTGGGCTTCATGGCATCCTGCATTTTCCTGATTCCATATTCAAGACTGCATATGAGGAAACTGCAATGGTACCTAAAAAGTTTCTGGAGTCAATATTGTCACAGTCTAGAAACAATGATTCATCTCATTCCCTGCCTACAACAGGAGTTTCTATGGTGGGCAAAGGCGTGTCACCAAAACATGGGACTGACCTTCACTTTACTGCCTGCCAGCCAAACCTTAACAAGAGACTCATCAGATTATGCCTGGGAGGCCCACATGGCGGGAAGATGCATTCAGGGCATATGGACCCCAAAACAAATGTATCTACATATCAACCAGAAAGAGATGCTAGCTGTTCAAAATGCCCTAACAGCCTTCAAGGACTTGCTTCACCCAGGACAATTACTGATAAAGATGGACAACACCACGGTCATGTGGTATATAAACAAGCAGGGGGGCACACACTCATACCCCCTTTGCAGATTAGCCATGACACTGTGGGACACAGCTTTGACTTACCAAATACATCTTCAAACTCAATTCCTGCCAGGAAAGCAAAATACTCTGGCAGACTGTTTAAGCAGAAACCTTATGGATCCTCATGAGTGGAAACTAGATCCACAAGTTTTCAGCATGATAACAAAGAAATGGGGGAGCCCAGACATAGATCTGTTTGCCTCTCTTCAAAATTATCAGTTGAAAAGATTCTGCACAAGGACTTCTCACAGACAAGCATGGAAAGTGGACACCCTATTCTTCAGTTGGAAAAACCTATCAGTTTACGCCTTTCCTCCTCTGCCTCCTCTTCCCAAATTCCTCCAAAAAGTCAGACAAGAGAAACCAAAGATGATATTAATTGTCCCGGACTGGCCCCGCCAATACTGGTACCCATTCCTAAGGAACTTGTCTGAATACCCAGCTTGGACCTTACCTCAAAGACCTCAACTACTGTCCCAGCAAAACAATCAGATCCTGCACAATCAACTCCAGACACTGAACCTGGCAGCATGGCTGATCATGTAGTTATACAAGCAACACCTCTCAGTAAAGCTGTGATGGATGTCATTTTGGAAGCCAGGAGGCCTAGTACTAGAAAATCGTATGCTGATAAATGGAAGAGATTCTGTGCTTGGAATCAAGCACAAGGAACTGATACAGCAGAACCAAATATTCCTCAGATATTAGTGTTTAACTGAGATGCTTTACAAGGGCCTATCTTTTTCATCAATTAAAATTCATGCCTCTGCCATTTCGGCTCATTACAATACAGAGCCACCAATCTTTTCTCATCCTTTACTAAAGCAGTATCTTAGAGGAGCCAAAAATTTAAGGCTTCCTAGAAGATCACCAATACCTGCATGGGACCTCAATTATGTGTTGGAAAAGCTCACCCTGCCTCCATTTGAACAAGCTGCTACCACTGATATAAAGTTCTTATAATGGAAAACAGCTGAGGCCCTCATGGCTGTAGAGCCTTTTATCATATTTCACCCACACAGGGTGTCTCTGAGGACAAATCCTGCATTTATGCCTAAGATGGTTTCCAGTGTGGCTCTTAACCAGACTATTCATCTGCCACCCTTTTATCCAAATCCGCAGAACAAGGGGAGAGAATTCTGCATTCCTTGGACGTGCACAGACAGCTAAGATTCTACTTGAGCAGGACTAAAGCTCTAAGAAAAACTGAGCAATTACTAGTGGCATATGCTGCAGGATCAGAAGGAAAGGCTATTTCAAAGCAGACTATTTCAAAGTGGATAAGCCAATGCATTCGTTTCTGCTACTTACACCATGGTAAACCTGTGCCCAAGGGCATTAGGTCTCATTCCACCAGAGCTGCAGCATCTTCAGCAGCCTTTCTCAGTGGAGTACCAACCAAAGACATTCTAGAGGCTGCTACTTGGAGTTCTGTTCACACCTTTACATAGCATTATCATTTGCCTCTCTACTCTAAGTCCAGGGCAGGCTTTGCCACTGCAGTTCTGCAGGGCCTTATAGCTGCACCTAACGCTGTTTAGCTCCAGCCACCCAACCATAGCTTTGGGATTCTACCCAAATGTAATGACTACAACAGTGAAACACAAAGAACATAGTACAGTTGTGTACACTTACCGTAAATGTAGATGTTTGAGTGTATTCACTGTTGCAGTCCAGGTTACCCTCCTGCCCATCCCCCTTTCATTCTGGAGTTTATCTTTCCTTCTCTATCTTCTACAACCTATGTGGTGTATTTGCTTGTAGATGAAGGTAAAGTTTATATTGGTGCATGTATTTATATACATAATTTTGCTATCTTTTTGGGGGCACCTGACATCTGGGGCAAGAAAAACTAAAGAAAATGGCGTCTGCTGCATGTTTTATACCCCTGACGACCTGACGTCATGGAAGAGGAGACCGCAACCAACGCAGGACCCAAGACTTTGGAATTCAGGCCGACTGAGGGCAACCTGCCAGCAGATTACCCAAATGTAATGACTGCAACAGTGAATACACTCTAACATCTACATTTATGGTAAGTATACACAACTGTACGTTTCCATTGTGTACCAGTAGCACACTTAACCCCATGCATTTCAGCTGGGTACTGGCCCACTCATTCCATATTTATCGTCTGAGGAGTTTCACACTCTTGTGTCCCAGTAAGGCAAGTAACATTACCCTGAGGCCTTCATTTCATGCTGGTAAGGACAGTGAGTCATCCTTTGTCTGCATGTGTTCCTGACCACCTCTTTGGAAGAGTGATTCAGCTGATATTATCGTCCAAAAACTGGTCCGAGTCTCCTCCCCCTTTGTTTCCAGAAATGGCTTGGTTATGTGGAGGAAGAGGAAGCGACTTGGTTCTTTCCACTCAAGGAGGCTGTCTCCTCCAGGAATACTATTTTGCAAAAGGGCAGCATCTGAATTCTTATTTCTTTGCTTCTAAAAAGGGGGTGCCATTTGCAAACCATCACTAGAGTGAAGTCCTTACTAAGCATCCTGGGGTAAGCACTGTTGTCTTAAAAACCACAGCACCTTTCTACTTTTGTGTTTTAAAGAATCTAAGGTTTTGGGCTGGGTTGGCAAGAGCATGTTCATAGGTGTATACTAGGCTAATGACCACTAGCAGCTTTGTAAGCCTAGCCCTGCATCCCAAATGTGTCCCACAAATTATATATTTTAGACATTTATATATGGATGACTGTTTACATCAGGAGTGTCAGCCAGCGGGCATGCACGACCCTCAGAGCCTTTTCCATGCGACCCCTTGTACTTAAATTTAAATTTAATTTGAAATTTACTTTTTTTTCCGATGTGTTTACCAGCCTACTTTCTTTCTGCTGTTCTGTGCCAACTTTCTTTTTTTTTCATGTTTTTTTTTCCGTCTTTTTTTCTTTTGGTATGATGCTGCAACACCGTTGGATCTTTTTTTTTTTTTACTCCAAGTTGAAGGAAGAAGAGAGAGCGGTGAAAGAAAGTGGATTTATTATATTACTGACTTCGACAACATCTATTCTACAGCAGTAAAAGGTAAACTAAGCTATATAAAATTATAGTTGACTGAAGGATGCTTAATATTGGACCTAGACTCAGAAATGACTACACTACTGCTGTGGGTGACATAAGATGGGCTACTTTTTATCAGTTACATGGCTTGGAAGATGTAGCAGTTACTACTAATTTTTTTCTTACAGTCAACATTTTTTAGTATCGCATAAGAAATGTCAGTTATTGTGGGGCTTATGTAGGTTCTGTTAACAGTGTTTTAGCTCCTTCTCCAAATCCTCAAATCTCAAGACGAAAGTCGCTGAACTTTGAAAAAGCTGAGCTTTGTTTGCAGTTTGCAAATGTGATTGTGTTTTGTGTGAATTATACATTATCAACACGGAGGCAAGTACAAGTGAAGAGTGTAGTAACATGTAAAAAAAATAAATGTACAAAAAAATAAAAGTGCTTTTCTCTCTTTTGGGAACCCTACTGGGTGTGAATATGAAATTATTGATATGAAATATTAAAATGGTTATTTAAAGATTTAAGCTTATTCTTATTTCACTTTTGTGTTCATTCTTCACCTAAATGTGGCTGTCTTTTGGGGGTAGGGTAGAGAAGAATGCTGTGTGTATATGTATCTATATAGCAATTCTCTCTTCATATATATATATATATATATATATATATATATATATATATAATGTGTGTGTGTGTGTGTGTGTGTATGTATGTATATGTATATATATATATATATATATATATATATAACTCCATCAGATGTCCCTCCTGTGGCCGCCCGTAAGCCTGAAGGTGCCTGGTGGCGGCAGAGGAACCCTAGGCTGCTGGCTACACAGACCAGCCCCTTACTTCCCTTGCTTCAAAAATGGAATCTAGGCCTTCCCTATTCCCTTCACCTCTCCTAGAGACTGTTGGTCAATGAGGAGATCGATCTGCATATTACACTGAATGCGATTTGTAGTTTTCAATTAAAACAAAGTTTGTGTTGGGTCAGTGTTTTGGTAATGGTCTTTTTTTCAGCATTTGCTGAAGGAAAGGCATGTCTAGGGGCAGTCCTAAATACTTTTTTTTTAGACAAAGGGGTATTATGCATTTATTAATTTATTTATTGTTCTAGTTTACATCATTTATTGACTGCCTCTGTCCATCATAGACATGGTTGCCAGACTCGAGGTGAATTTTCAGTTTCCCTTTCAGTGGTCCAAGTTACACTTAAATAGGGTTAGGGAGGAGACCCTATTCCAGAAAAAGGGAATTGTGTGAGATACATATCTGTCTCTCCAACATGTCCTGTTTATTTTGCAATCAAAATTTAGGTCTTTATATGTAGTAGTTCTGATGCTATTTGTTTTGCAGATGTGCAGAAGGTTCATAAGAGCAGGGTCCAGGAATGCCTTTTATGCCAGGTATAGATCACCTCTCAGTCTGTAGGGGTCTGAATATAGAGACAGAACTTTGAGGTGATACGCATAAGCATTATGTTTATGCCCTGTATTCGTTTTGTAAGGAATCTTTGCGGACGTTCTAGTTGCTACATGTCTGGTCAGGTACATACCGAAGGGGCCATTATATTCAGCCATTGGTATGATGAGGGACAAGTATAGTGGTGCAGTGACTTCCCTGGGCCTAGATGCCATGCACTTATAAGTTGAGCAACACAGAAGAATTTCCTTACTACCTTGAGTACATGTTGGTCGAAGGTCAGGTTACTGTCTGCATGTGTGCCCAGATCACTGACTAGTGGGTCAGCTCTTAGGGATGTTTTATAATGATGTATTTTCCTGGGGTGTCTTGACTTCCCAAATGGTAATATAATGCATTTCTTTGCACTGAGTTTTAAGCCATGGCTTTGGCACCAGTCATTTGTTTCTGTTAGACTCTGTTGTAAGTTGTTATTGTCTGGGGGGGATTCTGTGACTGTTCCCAGTTTGCAGTTATCCATAAACATGGTCAGCCAGAGGCCTTTGACATTAGCCTTCACTTCTGAGAAGTAGATGCCAAAGTGGAGCAGGCCCAGCACAGATTCTTGAAGGGTCTCCACTGGTGACTGGCCTCTCTTAGGAGGTGGTCTTACCAGTCCTAGCTTCCTGGGTCATATCTGTGAGACAGCTGGCTATCCAGTGTGTTATATAGGGGTTTATAAATAATATCGTAACTTTGTTAATGCCAGAGTGGGGTATTGTATCAAATGCCTTTGCCAGGTGAAGGTAGGCAGTATGCACAGTTTTACCCTATCCATTGTCTTAGTGACCTTCTCAAAGAAGTCCACCAGGTTCAGTAGGCATGACCTTCCTTTGATAAAGCCACAGAGATGGAGGCAGTGTCTGAAGTTCTCTTATGTATTTCCTGATCATTTCCATGATAATTCTTTCCACAGCTTTGCACATAAGACTAATGGGTCTGTAGTTTCCGGGATCTGTTGATGGTCTGCCCTTATGAAGAGGGATAACTGTTCCAGCTCTCCATTTTCATGGTACAAAGCCTGTTTTAAGACTATAGTTAAATGGTTGCTCCAGTGGCCGTGATAGGTCATGTTTTAGACTATTCAGGAGGCATCCTGGAATATCATCTTGGCCCATTGAGGCTGTGTTCTTAGCCGTAGCGAGCACAGCCAGGATGTGTACAGCCTGTAGTTTGAGGAGTTTTGTTTGAAGGTATTTCTTGGGAGGTTTGAAGGTATTTCTTGGGAGGTTGCTGGAGGTGAGTGGGGAATAAAGTTAGAATTGAATTTTTTCAGCCAGCAGATTCATTATGTCATCCAGCTCAGTGATTGTGGCACCATTAACCATCAGTTCAGCACACTGCTGTGTGCTGCCTTTGAGGTTTCTGACATATCTGAAGAAGTCTGTAAGGTTGTCTTTTGCCTGGAAGGCTAACCTGGCCTCAAAATTGGATGTATTGGACTTAATTAGCCCTCTTATCTTTGAGAATTGCACTTCCTGATTTTAGCCATAATTTTCCCCCTTTTGCTGTAGAACCATTTTAATCTGGGGTGCCACCAGAGTGGTTTGTTTTTGGAGTTAGTTTTGGGCTTACTTCTGGTAGGTGTACAGCAGCCTGTATGCAGCCATTGACTTGGTTAGTTTCTGTGAAAAGAATTGCATAGACTGGTATGTGTTCTAGAGTTAAAGGAGCATTGAATTTTGACAAACTATCCCTTAATCAAAGGCAGTTTTGCCTTGTAATAGTTCCTAACTCTTACTGGGTTTGCTGGGGTTACTGGGTTGATTTTTATTTCGAAGAAGACAGCTTTATGGTCAGACCTTGCTAGGGAGTATGTGACATTAGGGGTGGTGCAGCATTCTTCCATATTTGTGAATACAAGGTCAGGTATGTTGGAATTACTAGTGGACGTATGCACTGACTGGTTAAGGGTGTTTGTAACAACGAAGTCCAGCAATCTCTGTGCCTGCAGATTTGAGATTGTGTAGGATTCCCATTCAATAAAAGGAGAGTCGAAGTCCTCCACAAGTGAGGTTTTAGGTTGGATGGTGAGTGTCTCAAGTAGGTTTAAGTATGTGCTATGAGTTTCATAGGGCATAGAGGGTGACCTGTAGCTTGTTAGGATGTGGTGTGGGATTTTATCTATGGTGACCTGCACATGGAGAAACTCCAGCTCCTCATCCTGTTTAATCAGCCTGCAGGTGTGCTTGTTATTGATTTCGAGACACCTCCACCTTTAGTCTTGGCAGATGTTCTTCATGTTTCACTGTTGCAGTCATTACATTCTGGTAATCTGCTTGCAGTTTGCCCTCAGTCGGCCTGATTAACAAAGTCTTGGGTCCTGCATCGGTTGCTGTCCCTTCTTCCATGACATCAGGTCGTCAGGGGTATAAAACATGCAGCCGACACCATTACATCAGTCTTTCTTGCCGTGCGGTGCCTGAAGCAGAAGCAGTTTGCAATTGCCGGTCGGCTGACTCCTGAAATTTTCGTTTTCGAGTTTCAGAATCAAAGTCTTCAACTAAAGCTAAGTACACAGTTGGGGAAGCTTTTTCTTGCTCCTTACCGATGTCCGTAAAAGTTAATAATTGCATTACTTGTGGAAAGCAAATACCTCATAAAGATTTTCATTCTTACTGTATTCCTTGCCTAGGTCTTGACCACGACGTACCTTGCTGTCTGTTTTGTGCTTTATTTATTCAGCGCACTGTCCGTCGTCTGTATATTTTTGCCTCTAAATATTTCGGTTCTCGGTTTAATTATCCAGAAATGTCGGTTAGCCATCCGACTACCAGGATTCCGAAAAAACGCAAAGATAAAGTCAGAGACAGGCCGCAGAGGTCCAAAACTGCCGACAACGCTTCTCTTAAGCCAGTTCGCCGGTACTCAGGTGCTTTCGCAGCCCCTGATACCTGCTACTTCTGATTCGCAGGCCTCTACTAAGACCCATTTGGAGTCCGGTATGCCGTGAAATGCTTCAACTATGGAACCCGCGGATGTCTCTACCTTGGATGGGTCCAGAGCCACTGTGCAGGCACCGGCTTCTGAGGGTGTATTCAGGCCTACAGACTTGCATATTAAATTGACGCATCCTTCATTACTTAGGCCTAAATCTCGATCCATGTCTAAAAAAAAACGACGTCCAGGCCACATGCTCAGGCCTCTATGCCTAAAAAACAAATGATAAGAATGGCTGAAGATCTAATAACTCTAATCAGGGGTAGCCAACCCCTCCCCCTTCGAAGAGGCCTAGGACTGAGGTTGATTATGAATCTTCTGATCATGATTCTTTTTTTTTTTTTTTAAACATTTGTTGACCGGGAATGTCTGACTAGGTTCCACAGAGCCTGTTTTCGGGCGAGCCGGGAGAAAAAAATGTGTCTTTGGTGTGTGTGGAAGGAAGAAAGGAGAACACCGGAGACACACACAGGAAGAGACATGCAACACACCAGCAGGTGAAGGCACCATCGAAAACCGGAGAACCTGAGCCTGTTGCTGTGAGACAACCACTGCACACTGTCTGCACTATTTTTTCTGACTCTTCTGATGATCTGGATTTGTCCTTACCTACTTATGTGGATTCTGATGCAGAGGACTCTATTCCCTCTGCTTCCCCTCCTGAGGATTTTTCTTTTGGGGAAACCTTGCATTCTCTAAGGGAGTATTTCCACTGGGAAAGCCAGGATTATTCTGATTCAAAAAAGAGGCTTAGGGAGTTCCTTCTCCTACCTCAGGCATAGGCCTTTAGCTATTCCTCCTGTACTAGACATTGTTGATGATGCTTTCTCGGAATCTAGTTTGGCCCCTGATTCCCTGCCTGTTGCTCCCAGAAAACCTGACAGATACTACAGGGTCCGAATCCCACAAGTTCCTTTTCAAAAATCCTATTGCAGATCCAGAGACTATTTCACAGGGGCCCAAGGGCATTAAGGCTTTTACTGCAAAAAATCCTACCCCTTCTGATAGAGACTCCAGGGCGCTGGATAGATGGGGTAAGAAGGTTTACACTTCTGCAACCTTGGCCATTAGGGCTTTAAACTGCCAGTTTCATATGTTAAAATATCAGCACCATGTTATTGGACTGCTTAAACAGAAAATGATGTTGATTCCTGACTGTGTGGAAAATAAAGAATTACAGGATTTAATGCATTCTGCCGAACAAGTTGTAAAATATACTTTGCAATGTGGTTTTGATTCATTAGAGGCCTCTTGCAGGGCTGTTGTTACTGGGTCTGTGCTCAGAAGGCATGCTTGGCTTAAGGAGCAGTCTTTGCCTGATCATGTTAAAGCTAAATTGTTGGATGCTCCTTTAAATTAGGACTGCCTGTTTGGCAATAAGGCTGAGGAAGTTCTTAAAAATATGGAAGATAAAGCTAAATCTGTGCAAACTGTTAAAGATTTTTTACAAGTTCAGCCTCCTTGATTTAATAGGCACTGGCCCTCTAAGAATTGGTCCTTTCCAGCCCTTCCAGGTCTTCTCAAGCCAAACCCAGTCACAGCAAAAACCTCAGGTTTCAGTCCCAGGGGACTTACAGAACTAAGCAGTGGGGGGGGCCTCCACTTCCAAGTCTGGGAATGCTAAGAGTCCCCCCTATGTTAAACTGTCTCAATGACTTCCTTTTAAAATTTCCAAGCACTTATCATCTGACTGCCCCTTTGGGGGGGGGGGGTTGCTCTTCATGCAAAGAATTGGGAACTCATTACCCAGGACAAATGGGTTTTAAATATAGTGTCCCAGGGATACAGATTTCACTTCCACACGTTGCCAACACCAAGTGGGTGGCCGGACCTACCCCCAAATCAGTGGGCAGAGGCCCAAAAACAAGTACTTTCTCTCTTAAGCATGGGGGCTATTCAACTGGTACCAGAAGTTTAAAAGGGACAAGGTTTCTACTCGAGACTTTTCCTGGTACCCAAGAAAGACAATTCATGGTGTCCTGTCCTGGACCTGTCTATGCTAAACACCTTTTTGGAGATTTCAGAATTCAAGATGCTGACTCTTCACCAATTGCTTCGTATGCTAGGCAAAGATGCCTGGTTGGCAACACTAGATCTAAAAGAAGCATACCTGCACATCCCAATCAGGGAATCTTGCAGAAGATACCTACACTTCAAAGCCGGCTACACGCACTATCAGTTCTCTGCACTGCCCTTTGGCTTATCTACTGCGCCCAGGGTATTCAGTAAGTGCCTAGCTCCAATTATTGCATTTTGCAGGAAAAGAAATAATCAAATATACCCTTACCTGGATGATTGTCTAATTCAGGCATACTTTTGAATCATCTGGCCTTTGTAAAAAGGGTTCTAACTTGTCTGGGGTACACCATAAATGAAAAGAAATCACAACTGGTATCCTGTCAACAAACTATATTCCTCGGAGCAAGCTTGAATAGAACTTCCCAGATGGCTTATCTCACACCAGAAAAGCAAATTCATTTGACAACTTACTTCAAACAAGTGGCCACAAAAACCCTGCTTCTCTGCAATACAAATACTTCAAGCCTTGCGGTTCATGGCCTCCTGCATTCTTCTAATTCCATATGCAAGACTGCATATGAGGAAACTACAGTGGTGTCTAAAATGTCTATGGTGTCAACATTCTCAGAACCTAGAAACAATGATTCTTATCATACTTTGCCTACGCCTAGAGTTCCTTTGGTGGGCAAAGGCCTGTCACCAAAACAAGGGACTACCTTTCACACCACCCCCTGCTGCCCAAACTCTAACAACAGATGCATGGGAGGCTCACCTGGCAGGGAAGTGCATTCAGGGCAAATGGAACCCAAGTCAAATACACCTGCATATCAATTAAAAAGAAATGTTAGCTGTACAGAATGCTCTGACAGCCTTCAAGGACCACATTCTTCCAGGACAACTAATTGTAACGGACAACACCACTGTTATGTGGTACATAAACAAGTAGGGGGGGGTACACATTCTTACCCCCACTGCAGACTAGACACGGCATTGTGGAACACAGCCTTGAGCTACCAAGTGCACCTACAAGCTCAATTCCTGCCAGGAAAATTAAATACACTGGCAGACGGACTAAGCGGAAAACCTCATGGACCCACACTAGTGGAAACTGGAACCAAGGATTTTCAACATGTTGACAGGCAAATGGGGGAGCCCAGAGATAGACCTGTTTGCCTCTTCCCCAGAACTACCAATTGGACAAATTTTGCACAAGGACTCCCCACAAACAAGCTTGGAAAGTGGATGCTCTGTCCTTCAGCTGGAAAAACCTATCAGTCTATGCCTTCCCCCCTCTGCCTCTGCTCTCCAAAGTACTACTAAAAGTCAAAAGGGACAAACCAAGGATGATTTTGATTGCTCCAGACTGGCCGTGCCAACACTGGTACCCCCTCCTGCACAGTGTCACGGTTATCTCCATGGCACCTGCCCCAGACTCCCTTCCCTGCTGTCTCAGCAGGAGAACCAGATTAAGCACCCACAGCTTCCAACACTGAACCTTGCAGCCTGACGAATTACTTAGTCTCTCCTTTACCATCCCTCAGCAAACCTGTGATGGATATCCTCTTAGAGGCAAGTTGGCCTAGTACTAGGACATCTTATGCTGAAAAATGGAAAAGATTCTGTGCCTGGAACCAATCTCAAGTGATGAGTACAGCAGCTCCCAATTTACCTCAGATTTTACAATACTTAACTGAGATGCTTCACAAGGGCCTGTCTTTTTCCTCCATTAAAATCCACGCCTCAGCCATTTCAGCTTATTATAACTCAGAACCTCCACTCTTCTCTCATCTACTGCTCAAGCAGTTCCTCTGAGGGGCTAAAAATTTGAGACTACCCAGGAGAGCTCCATCCCCAGCCTGGGACCTTAACTTTGTCTTGGAGAAACTCACTCTACCTCCTTTCGAGCCAGCTGCTACTGCAAACTTAAAATTTCTTTCTTGGAAAACAGCTTTCCATTTAGCAATCACTTCAGCTAGAAGGGTATCTGAATTACAGGCCCTTATGACAGTGGAGCCTTTCATCATCTTTCATGCAGACAGGGTGTCACTCAGAAGCAATCCATCCTTCATGCCCAAGGTGGTATCCAGTGTGGCTCTTAATTGGTCCATTCATTTGCCAACCTTCTTTCCCAATCCACAGAATAAAGGGGAATGGATAATGCATTCCTTAGATGTGCACAGACAACTTAGATTCTACTTGGACAGGACTAAACCTCAAAGGAAATCTGAACAACTGTTGGTAGCATTTGCTGCAGGGGCAGAGGGGAAGGCTATTTCAAAAGCAAACCATTTCTAAATGGATAAGCCGTTGCATTCATTTCTGCTTTAAGCACCGTGGAAAACCTATCCCCCAGGGGATCTGACCTCACTCCAGCAGGGCTGCATCCTTTACTATGCTTAAAAGCCTTTTTGGTGTATTTGCTTTTTTGTTGGAGGTATATCTTTGTGCTTTTATATTTAATTGCTTCCCATTAGCGGGGCACCTGACATCTGGGGCAAGAAAATCTGATGTAATGGCGTCTGCTGCATGTTTTATACCCTTGATGACCTGACGTCATGGAAGAAGGGACAGCAACCGACGCAGGACCCAAGTCTTTGTTAATTTGGCCAACTGAGGGCAACCTGCAAGCAAATTACCCAAATCTAATGACTGCAACAGTGAATACACTTGAACATCTACATTTATAGTAAGTGTACACAACTGTACTTCACTGGTCTAAAGTTTGGAATGCCCTGAAACCTTACATTGCTGGCGTACTCTCTGCAGCTTTGTACTGTGTCTTGGTAACTGCACAGTTGTCTATATTCTCTAGAGTGAGGCGGACTTAGAGGGAGTTAGCTTTTTGTTTAGGCTCCTGGCACTGAGCAGTAACACCTTGCGGTTCAGTTGATTTGATTTTGCTATGCTTGTAAGTTTGTCAGTTTGGCATTGCCTAAAAAAGACTCTGTGGAGAAGGATGAAGATGTTCTTCATCCCACATTGCTGCAGTCCTAACACTTGGGTAGTCCGCTGTCCCAGTCGGCCCGAATACCAAAGTATAAGGCTGACGTCGGTCAAGGCGCATTTGTCTGACATCAGGACGTCAGGGTACAAATGCGCATGACCGACGTCATATCCTCAGTCTTTTTTGCCGCATGGTCCGATGCAGAAGCAGTATTGCGAGTGCAGGTTGGCGTTCTGAAATTTTCTGAAGTCGGAGTTTCAGACCGAATCAAAGTTGGCTAAGTACCCGTTGGGAATATTTTGTTTTTTCTTGCCTCAGTATTTAACCGGATGTCAGAAAAGTGAATAACTGTATTTCTTGTGGGAAACAGATACCTCATAGGGATTACCATACCTTGTGTATACCTTGCTTAGGGCCTGAGCACGACGTTGTTGGCTGTCGCTCTTGTGCTAGATTTAACAAACGCACTATTAAGAGAAGATTAGATTGTGCCAGGTTAGTTTTTGGGAAGCATTGTAATTACAATATGCCGTCGGATGCTCCGGCGCCTGCCTAAAAGCGCAAGGACAAAGCAGCAAAGCCTAGGTTGGAAGAACCGTCTGTCCCGGACGCCGGTTCTTTAGAGGCTCGGTGGAGCCGGTGGTTCTACCAGAAGTTCCTTTGGATTCTCAGGGAGAGACTTTACTGTTACAAGATGTGTCCTCTCAGGAGGTAGGCCAGGCTGAAGGGGCTTCTCAGGTAGCTGTTCTCCCCTCCCTTCCTAAGGTGGTTAGGCCCTCCCCTTCTGTTTCCAAGGCTTCTTCTAGAGGCAGGCCAGGGTTAACTTCAGTGGGGGTCTCCCTTAGTTCTTCAGGGTCTCTGCCTAAGAAACATATGCTTAAAATGGCAGAAGATTTGATTACTATGATTAGAGGTTCTATGCCTCCCCCTGATAAGAGGCCTAGGGTGGAACCTGAGCGTGAGAGTTTTGAGCAGTGTTCGGAGGCTTTTGAGTCTTCGGCTGAAGACTTGCAGGAGTATCCTCCTTATTCTGATTCTGATGTAGATGATTCTACTCCTTCGGCTTCTTCTCCTGATTTTTCTTTTCAGAGACTCTTCATTCCATGAGGGAGCATTTTAAATGGGAAGGACAAGATTTCTCTGATTCCAGGAAAAGGCTTAGGGAATTTTTGTTTCTACCCCAGCATAGGCCTTTGGCTATACCTCCTGTTCTGGATGTGGTAGAAGATGTTTTGCAGAGGCTTCCTGAACCCTGATTCTTTGCCTCCTGCCCCAGTTAAACCGGACAGGTATTATAGGGTGCCTGAAGCTCATAAGTATCTTTTTAAGAGTCCTAGGGCAGACCCAGAAACTGTTTCTCAGGGCCCTAAAGGTGTTAAGGCTTCTGTTGTTAAAAATCCTGTTCCTTCTGATAAAGAGGCTAGGGCTTTGGATAGATGGGGAAAGAAGGTGTATACTACTTCCACTTTAGCCATGAGGGCTTTGAATTGCCAGTTTCACATGTTGAAATACCAAAAGTATCTCCTTACACAATTGAAGTCTAAGGTAGATGCTCTGGCGGAAGGTATTGAGTGTAAAGAGTTGCAGGATTTAGTTCATGTTTCTGAACAGGTGGGTAAGCATTCCTTGCAATGTGGTTTTGATGCTGTACAGGCCTCGTCTAGGGTGGCTGCCACTGGGTCAGTTCTTCGCAGGCACGCCTGGCTGAGGGATCAGTATTTAGCTGAGCATGTAAAGACAAGGATTTTAGATGCTCCTTTACAATCTGATGTGTTATTTGGTTCGCCTGTGGAAGCAGTGTTAAAGAAAATGGAGGACAAGGCTAAGTCTATGCAGACTGTTAAAGATTTTTTGCAGGTTCAGCCTCCGAAGTTTAGTAGAAATTGGCCTACTAAGGGGTGGACATATCCTTCTTATGATTCTCAGTCTAGGGGTAGATCTAGACGTGGTAGGGGCAGAGCTCAAGGTTCTTTTAGGCCTAGAACAGGAGTTCACCTGCCCAGTCTTCTGGTGAGGGCAGGGGTCAGTCCTTTCGTAAGCAGACCCAATGACCTGCCTTTTCAGCTGCCAGAGCCTTCTCGTCTGGCAGCACCTTTGGGAGGAAGGCTGGCACTTTTCAAAGAAAATTGGAGTGTTATTACCCAAGACAGATGGGTATTGGATATCGTTCACCACGGTTACAGGTTTTATTTCCATACCTTGCCTCCTTTCAAAGGCATGCCAGACATTCCTTCCTATACAAAGAAAAGAGGCTCACAAGCAAATTTCTCTGTTACTCCAGATAGGGGCCATTCAGCCGGTTCCTGTGCCAGAAAGGGGCCTAGGATTTTATTCTCGCCTGTTCCTAGTACCAAAAAAGGGGAACACGTGGAGACCAATTTTGGATTTGTCTATCCTCAGCACTTATCTGGACATTCCCAAGTTCAAAATGTTAACGTTACAACAGCTTTTACCTCTGCTGGGCAAAGATCACTGGATGGTAACTTTAGATCTCAAGGAGGCTCACCTTCATGTGCCTATCAGACTCAGTTGCAGGAAGTATCTGCGTTTTCGAGCTGGGAATTCCCATTATCAGTTCTCTGCATTGCCCTTTGGCTTATCTACTGCGCCCAGAGTATTCACAAAAGTTCTGGCTCCAGTCATAGCTTTCTTCAGGCTAAAAGGAATACAAATCTATCCTTACTTGGACGACTGTCTGATTCTGGCTCAAGAAAAGGACGAGCTTCTTCAGCATCTGGAATATGTGATAGCAGTGCTAAGATGCCTGGGGTATTCTGTGAACGAAATAAAGTCCAGTCTAGTACCCTCTCAAGACATGTGCTTTCTGGGTGTGAGACTGAATACAGCAGCCCAGATGGCCTTTTAACCCCGGACAAACAAAAGAATCTTTCCCTTTACTTCCATCAACTATCTCTTCAGTCCGGGCTGACTGCAAGGACAGTCCTTCAAGCCTTAGGGTTCATGGCATCTTGTATTCTGGTGCTTCCCAATGCCAAACTGCATATGAGGAAGCTGCAATGGTATCTAAAAATGTATGGACACAGCACTGCCAGGATTTGGACACTGTCATTCCAATAATACCTTGCATTCAAAAGGAATTTTTGTGGTGGGCTCAGGAATGTCACCTAAACAAGGGACTCTCTGTGACCCGGCCAGAGGCGAGTCAGATTCTAACGACAGATGCCTCAGACATAGCTTGGGGAGCTCATCTGAATGGAAAGTGGATACAAGACAAGTGGCCTGCCAGACTACAGCATCTACATATCAACATGAAGGAGATGTTAGCAGTCCAGTTTGCATTAATGGCTTTCAAGGAGTTACTTCTTCCAGGGCAGGTGTTGATTCTAACAGACAACACAACTGTCATGTGGTACATCAACAAGCAATGGGGAACACATTCTTATCCTCTATGCAGGCAAGCAATGATTTTGTGGGAGACTGCTCAGCTTGCAGCTAAATCTTCAGGCACGGTTTCTGCCAGGAGCACAGAACTCCTTAGCAGATGTGTTAAGCAGGCAAATCATGGATCCCCACGAGTGGAAACTGGATCTTCATGTATTTCAAAATTGACAGTGTCATGGGGAACTCCAGACATAGATCTGTTCGCTTCTCCACTAAACCACCAGCTGCCAAAGTTTTGCACGAAAGGTTTCATCACACAGCTTGGAAAGTGGATGCTCTTCGTTCAGTTGGGAAAATCTTCATGTGTATGCCTTTCCACCTCTGCCTCTCCTCCCAAAGGTACTCCTAAAGGTCAGACAAGACAAGCCAAGGATGATTTTGATAGCTCCAGATTGGCCTCGCAACACTGGTACCCATTACTGAGGAATCTGGTAAGGAAGCCTCCATGGCCTTTACCTTTAATTCCACACCTTTTGTCTCAGAGGGACGGTCATCTACTCAATGTCAAGCTTCACTCTCCATCTAACAGCCTGGCATATTCTGTTTTGAACCACAGCAGGTCTCAACTTCCTCAACAAGTTTTGAATGTGATTATGGAAGCCAGAAGACCTAGTACACGTAAAGTGTATGCAGAAAAGTGGAAGAGATTTTTATTTTGGAGTGCAGCAAAGGATTTGGATGTTTCTGAGCCTAATTTGAGTGTGGCTCTTCAATATCTTACTGAGTTATTGGACAAAGGTTTGTCTTTCTCTTCCATTAAGATTCATGCTGCAGCAATTTCAGCTCACTATGATTGTGACCCACCATTGTTTTCTCATCCTTTGTTCAAGCAATTTCTTAGAGGGGCAAAGAATATAAGACCCCCAATGAGCTCCTACTCCTGCTTGGGATCTCAATTTTGTGTTGGAGAAACTTACTCTACAACCTTTGAGCCTCTGGCTACTGCTGAATTGAAATACTTGTCATGGAAGACTGCTTTTGTTGGCCATTACTTCTGCAAGAAGGGTTTCTGAATTGCAGGCCCTTATGGCGGTTGAGCCTTTTTGATTTTCCATAAGGATAGGGTATCATTACGCACTAATCCTTCCTTTATGCCTAAGGTGGTTTCTAGTGTGGCTTTAAACCAAACTATTCATTTGCCTACTTTTATGCAGATCCCCAAAATAGGGGAAAAGATTTTGCACACTTTAGATGTACACAGGCAGTTGCGTTATTATTTAAGCAGGACTAGGGATTTTAGGCAGTCTCAGCAGTTGTTTGTTTCTTTTGCTTTGAGTTCTCAGGGCAAGCCTGTGTCAAGCAAACTATATCTAAGTGGATTGGGTTTTGCATTGCATTCTGTTATTCCCATCATGGCAAGGAGATTCCAGCTGGGATTAGGCCTCATTCCACTAGGGCTACTGCCACTTCTACAGCATTTCTAAGGGGTGGCAACTAAGGATATTTTGAGGCAGCTACTTGGAGTTCAGTGCATACTTTCTCCAAGCATTACCACCTTCCTCTCTATTCTAAATCCAGGGCTGGTTTTGCCACTGCTGTGTTGCAGGGCATTTTGGCAGCTCCTGCTTCATTATAGTTTAGCCATCCTCCCTTACCTCTGCTTTGGGATTCTACCCAAGTGTTAGGACTGCAGCAATGTGGGATGAAGAACATAGTACAGTTTTGTACCTACCATAAATGTAGATGTTCAAGATCCACATTGCTGCAGTCCAATTTACCTCCCGCCTTCCCTCTGTGTTTAGGGGTGGTTGTGTGGGTAGGGTTCTATTTTGTAAATTTGTATATATTGTATATATATTAGGTACAGGAGTGTTTGGTGTTTTTGGTTTTGGCCTTATCTTTTTAGGGTCTTCTGACATCTGGGGCAAGAAAAGACTGAGGATATGACGTCGGTCATGCGCATTTGTACCCTGACGTCCTGATGTCAGACAAATGCGCCTTGACCGACGTCAGCCTTATACTTTGGTATTCGGGCCGACTGGGACAGCGGACTACCCAAGTGTTAGGACTGCAGCAATGTGGATCTTCGAACATCTACATTTATGGTAGGTACAAAACTGTACTTTTTAGCCAGTGTTTGAAAACTTATAAGGGACAGGTGCAGATCATCTCTGGCAAAGCAACATGCTTTGTTAACCATGTGTATCCATGCTGGCAAATATTGGATCCACTTAGAATGACACCAGAAACTCAGCCAGTTGTTAAAATCAATCATCTTTTTTTTGGTACTTTAACTTCATTCTTGGTGAAGGTAATATGCTGCTCACTGCTAGGCTCATACCAGCCTGAGATGCATAATCAAAAAGACCTGTAAAGTCTCTCTTCATATAGTTTAGGGAGGAACGTCTTAGGTCATTTACCCCTACATGGACTATGATGGAGTCATACTGATACCTGTGGTGCAGTGACTTGAGTGCATGCATAATTTGGCAGTTCATGGCTCCAGACAGGCAACACTCTATCTTCTTGTTCAGCCTGGTTAAAGTGGCATCAGTATGTCTTACAGTGAAGTCCCTTATGACTAAAATCCTGGGAAGTGTGTTTGCTTGCCCTTTGGGCTTTATATTTGGAGCTCCACTGATTTGAGGCTGTATGTATGTTAGCTTTTGTTGAGTGCTTTTGGGTTTGCTGAGGATAATCTTTGCTGATGGGTGCTCTAGGAGGTCTTTTTTGTTTAGAAAGATTGTATTTAAGTACCTCAGCATACGTTGGTATATGTCTATGCTGTGTACAGTGTGTGAGGAGTATTGTGCATGTGATTTTGACAACCGATTGCTGTTATGTGAGAGTTTAGCCTCCATTAACATAATGTTTGTACACCTCTTGCTTTACTGTATCCTTTACTTTATGGATGGAGTGGTTGAATATTTGGTGTAGATTCTCTGTGTGTATGTATATATACAGAGAGAGCAAGCGACAAAAATAAGTCAGACACAGTTAAGTTTGTCTTCACCATTTAGTACCTTAAACGTGTAGTGAAGGTCCATGGGATATATACAAATTACCCCCTTAAGGACATGACAATTGTTACAGCAACATGGTTTCTGAATCCCCATGACTTTTTGCTTTAAGTTGTACTGGTGCACTAAGGCTAATAAAGCTAAATCCTACTAACTGTAGGGCATGGCTTATTTCTTCATTTTCTGACTTCACGAGTACAGTATAAGTGGATTAATTTGATGTACTTTGGAAATGCAGAGTTTAAAAATAAGGCTGATACCTATAAAAATTAGGTTGCCTGTAAAATATCCCAAATAACATCCAAACCACAAGATAAAAAGGTTGCACAAATCATTTAGTAAATAACGGTCAAGCTACAGTCTTCACTGTGTAATTTCTTAAGCCAACTGCAGTGGAGGCCTGTGAGATGTATGTAGATGACCCCTTAAGGACATACCAGTCATTCACTTGGCATCTTTGAGAGCAGGCAAAAGAATTCAGACATTGTTGTATCTTTCTTCAATTAAGTCCATCTTCTAGGCATTCCCATTTGCTACCAGTGTTTCCTAAACGTGAGGTGGGTCAAACTTGCACGAATTGTTGGCGTTTGAAAGGCCTTTGAGAATGTGACCCTGGCAACTAAGCAGGCATATAGTCCTGGGGTAGTGGTTGTCTTTCCTACAGCTAGCTATCCAGAACATGCTTATGTCCAACCTGCATCTGTAGACTAGAATTAGAAAAAAATCCTGAATTTGTCACCACGGCAAAAGCAGTACACTAAAATGAACTGTAGATCTAAAAAGTGGATAAAAAAGACTAATTGTAGAACTTCAAATATTAAAAACAACAAACAGGCCTAGAACAATAAGCGCTTTCGGCGGAACACGCATTCATCAGATCAAAGTATACAAAAGTTCCTGTTGGTTAAAATAAAAATGAGCAGCCAGTCACAGTGCTAATATTAGACATACCTTCATTCCACAGCCAATAAAAAATGAGTAGGACTAAATTCAGGAAGTAACATGTTTCTTAGACTAGCAGTCCAGTCAGTGGGTTAGCAAAAAACTCAATAACCAATCACTGGGGCTTGGTAAAGCAAATCTCACTAGATCTCAAGATGGTAAATAAATGGTAAATAAAACAAAAACAATCTGTATTAAAAGGCAACATGACTTAACCTTCACATCATATCTGGAGTCAGTTGTTAGGGCCGCTGGCACCTGTTGGATAATAAAACTTGAGATACTTAGTGAGCTAATCCAATTGTGTAATCGTTATAGTCAAAGTTTTATCTATGCACCAGTAGAAGATAGTATTATTAGTATCGTCTGCCCGTTTTCACGGCAGCAGACTTCAGTCTGTGCACAAACAACAAGACATCTTAATTGCTCCTGCCCATTTGCATGTTTGCGTGTACAAGACCATGAGAAAAATAAATTTGAAAAACAAATAATGTCCACACATTGGCAAGCAGAGGTGACATAATAACTGGGGGATTCTTAACCTATTAAAAATCAATTAAAAAGATGCTGTTGGCATTAGTCAACAAATCTGCCTGCATTACGCATCTATGAGGGAACAGAATAAAGCTCACCTCTGTTATTATTTCCGTCTGCCCGTTTTCCTGCAGCAGGCTCAAATCGCCTTAGTTGCACCTGCCTGTTTGCATGGCCACTGGTATAAGATCATGGTTACAGATATCTGAGGTAGAAATTATCTATTCGAAGGATTAGCACTTTAATGAATATCACAACATTAGGCTAAATGATGGAGTAAGAAAACTGACCAATGAAAGGTGTAAGATACTCCTAGGTAGCCAATCAATAACTAGTCAATTAGTACGCAACAAATACTGAAAGGGCAAATCAGTGTACATTAAGGTGGATATTCCTTGACTTTAAATATACATATGTTGTGACCAATCATAGGCTCGGATTGAACAACATGACCAATAGCATAGGAGTCCAGTATGAAAACAGTTTAAATTGTGCTGCTAAGTACAATGCAATATACAATTGCCACTGATTGGTTAATGGGTTTTTTGCTAACCACTGATTGAACTGCTATTCTAAGCAACAAGTTACTTCTTGAATTTAGTCGTATTCATTTTTTATTGGCTTTGGAATGAAGGTATGTCTAATATTAGCACTGTGATTGGCTGCTCATTTTTATTTTAACTAACAAGAACTTCTGAATTATTTGATCTGATGAAGCCGTGTTCCGCTGAAAGCGCTTATCGTTCTAGGCCTGTTTGTTGTTTTTAATATTTAAAGTTCTGTGATTAAAAGTCTTTTTTATCCACTTTTTGGATCTACAGTTTTTTTTTAATGTACTGCTTTTGCCGTGGTGACGAATTCAGGATTTTTTTTTTTCCAATTTTGAACTACTGACCTGAATCTGCATTTGTAGACTGGTCTCTCATATTCCCTGAAGCTGACCTGGCGATAGCACTTCGGGCTGAAGACCCTCTCCCAAGGCCTCTTACCATGCAGACCGAAAAGAACTATTGTGATTTTCCACACCAGAGTGCATGTTTGGGAGATGGGGCTTGATGCCAGCACTAAACTCCCCACATATTTCTGCAAACCCAGCTTTGCTTCCAGTGACCATATCCTCAGGGGGCAGAGTCCTGTCCTCCAGTCTCCATTGTGCGTCAGTAGCACCCAATCCCACAAATTTCAGCTGGTTACTGGCCTACTCATTCTACGGCTGAGATCAGAGGAGTGTTACCCTCTATGTCCCAGTAAGACAAGTTAGAGGATGCTGAGGGCCTCATTTCATGCTGGTAAGGACAGTGAGTCCTCTGCTCTCTGCAGCTGTCCCTGACCTCTTCTTTTGAAAAGTGATTCTACTGATGATCTCCAAAAACTGGTCTGAAGCCTCTACCCCCTTACTTCCAGAAATGGCTTGAGTATCAGGAAGAGGTGGAGACGTGGTTCTTCCCATTCAAGGAGGCTATCACAAGGAATGTCATTTTGCAAAGTGACAGCATCTGAATTCTTCTATCTTTGTTTCTAGGAAGGTGGATGTGATTTGCATTCCATCACCAGAGTGAAATCTTTACTAAGTATCCTTGGGTAAGCTCTCTTGTCTTAAGAATCACAGAACGTTACTACTTGTGTGTTTTCAGGAATCGAAGGCTTTGGGCAGGGTGGCCAAGAATATGTTCAGCTCTGCTGCATTTTTTATATTTGTACATACACCTGAGCAGTTCATTGCACAAGATATGATGTTTTTGTGGTTTTCTCCTACTGTATATCTGATGAAAGTTGTTATCCTTGTTTGTACCTTTTATATTTGACAGTAAAATGAGTATAATGAAGCTGCTTAACATGCCTTGTCTGTAATTCATGTCTGACGTATACACAGTCATTCTCTTTGTTCATTTATTATTCCTTGACCTTTGCTCTTTACTTGGAGATCATTTCATACAGAAAGGAAGACTGAACCAGCTACTGGTTTCATTGATGGTGACCTGATAGAAAGCTTCTTGGACATCAGTCGGGCCAAGATGCAAGAAGTGGTAGCAGGATTACTGGTGAGAATCATTTACAGATTGATTTTTTAGGAGCTGTTAAATTGTGTGAATGAAGAGATGATGAAATCAGCAAGAAAAGGAGAGTAATATTGCTGTAACTGGAGTCATCCTCGAGTCTTGGGGAGTACCTTCACATGGTTAACCCTTTTTTCACAAAAGCTCACGAAGACGACACTGATATGTAGACTGTATTTTATATAGCATGCATTGTGGAGTGAGATACGTTAAAATTTTAAAAAACAGCTGGGTACACAAGTCCCGTGATCAAAAAGTGCCCAATTCTGGTGTGCACACTGGTGCAGGACTGGTAAAACACAAGTGTAGCATCCTCAAGACACAGAAGCATTCCTGCAATGGGGTTAGGCCAGGCTCATGGGGAGCATGGACCTCCTTTTTGTAGAAGGAAGTAGTAGTCCACAACAGTCTCAAAAACTGATGGGCCAAAAAAGAGCTATAAAGATAATAGACTGGACTTTTGAGTATAAGGAAAAAAAATACGTATTACTATTCTGAAAGAAGCCCAGACTATTCAGATAGAGGATATACAGAAAGATTGAGAGAGAGAGAGAGAGGTTAGAGGAAAGAAAAAATACTTGCACAACAAAAACTGTCAAAAGTTTCAAATAAAAATGTATGCTCATTAGTAGAACAGATCCAGGAAAAGCATTGCTTGAACAAAGAAACTTTGAGCTGCCTGGAAAAAGAAGCAACAAAGGAATTTTGAAAATATAAAAAACAGATTTTTGAAAAGTATAAAAAAGGAAATATGAACACTAGAAAGAAAAAGAACTCATATGGTGCAACATTTATGCAAAGGAGAAAGCCAAACTAAGCAATACAAAAAAGCAGCTTCTTAAGATACTTGATGAGAAATAGAGGCAAAGCCACCCATATGTGGAAAATTTCACAATACAAAAATAAAATAAAGGTGGGAAGAAGAAAAGGGGGATTAGTAATGAAGGCGTTAAAGAAACAGAAACTGAAGTTAGAGTATATGCAAAGTGACAGATTTTGTGTAGAAAGTCTAACTGGTTATGTCCCAGCATGATGGAACAATGACTCCCCAAATTAAGGAGAATCAGGTGGGGTGGAATGCATCTGATCAATTGGCACATGATGCTTTGGAGCCTTTTAAGTAGGAAACCAGTACAAAAGTTTGATTGGAGCTGTACAGCAAGGGAAGGAGCAGGAAACAGTGGCACTGATGCAGGCAATGTTTGTGGGTGATGGGTCAGTGTCATCCCATATGAAGGAGCAACAGATATGCAGGATGCAGCTGAAGAAGATATGTCAGGAAGACATTCTGAAACTTTCTGTAGAATGCCTGCAGGAAACGGAACAAAGAATGTGCCCTCAGTTTAGAAGAAAATGATCTGAAGGATTTGTTGCTTGATTTAATAGAGATCGATAGACAAATTAAGATCAGTGGAAGAGATTTCAGAAAGTTAATTAGACCCAAAATGTTAGAAGTCTGCTGAAACAGATGAACATAGTAATCAAGACTATTAAATTATTTTGACATAATAAAAGTAAATAGGATTGGTTACTGTGCAGCTAAACTAATAACAACATGTCTTACAACAAAAACAGAGTAATAAGGGAAAGGAAGGGAAGAAATAAAATGCCATCTTGGAGGCATTGAGTAGAGAAAGCTATAAAGCAAAAAATGAATGAAACGAGAAGTCCAAGTGCCAAAAAACAAACTATACCCAAAAGAAAGGACCTTGGAAGAAGGACTGGCACCAAAATAAGTAAAGGCAAGGTTAATTAGTCTAAAGCAATTAAGACAAGAAGTGTCACTGTTACAAGAATATAGAATAGGGAACAAATCAGCATAAGTACTTGGAAAGATAGGTGTAATAAAAGCAAAGCACAGTATCAGAACAGACCAGGATCTGTCATATATTATTGCAAATAATTAAAGATATCCTCAGAGGCATAAAATCTTAGAAGGTAAATATCCCAAAAATGTTTTAGACTGGGAAACAAAGCAAGAGGAATAAAAGCACAATGAAAAAAAACAGCCACATTTTGGAAAAATTTGTGAAAATCCTGTAGAGCATAATAAAGACTGAATTATTCCTTGTACAGTATAATACAGCACATTTGTTAAAGCATGTTTTAACTTTATTGTTTTGAACATTTTTCCAGTAAGCAATGAAACACAACATGTGTGTGTGTGTGTGTCTTTCGGCTTTTCCCGGTCAGGGGTTGTCACAGCGGAACTCCGGTCCGCTAAAATGAAACAAAATGTATGAACCAATAATGACAAAACTGCCCAATTCAGAACATTTCCACCATAAAAGTCTACTCAAACTTCTGTCATTACAATCCACAATATTAGTAAATATGCACAATCTCTGCAGAAGTAAAAGTCATCTAAATAATTCCACATTACAGATATTTGCAACTAATGAAGAGGTTGATGCTAGCAAACAATTTTATATAGCATTGTTTCATCTACAAATAAAGTGCCTGTTGCCCTTGACGAATAAATTGCCTGATACATTAAAAAAAAAAGATAAGCTAGTGATGTTGCAATAAGGAATGGATGGCAAACTGATAATTGGTTCATAGTTAATAGGTATTGCCTCCAGAGGAGGACATTCACAGGACTGCAGAATCCACCCCCTTATATCAGTAATCCATCTACATGCTGTGAGAGTAGAACCCACAACCTTCTGCATCAAAAGCAAGTATACTATTTGTTGTGCTACTAACACTGCAAACAGATTTGACATAAGCAGCACTAAACTTCTCTTCCCCCTGAAACTCTCAGCTCCTTGTAAAATCCACTTGACACTCAACTAAATCTCTTAACTTTGCAGCACAAGAAATCTGGAAAAATCAGTTTATGGGGGGGAAGCCCCAAAACCAGGTCCACATTTTAAACATTGCTTGTATAATCTTAGAATGTTGCTAGAATAAAGTGTTTTGTGTTACCATATCTTTCCTGAAAGATAGGAAGACTGAAACTTAAACGGCTGTAATTATTTAGTGAATTAATTTCTCACTGATTTGCCAGAAATCCACAAATGTTAAGAGGAACAGACCAAATGTATGAGCCAAACATTCCAGACATTCTGTGAAAATCTGGACAGTTGAGAACTTGACTCACAAGTGGTGGTATGGTAGACAATTCAGGCTGTTGTTTCTTGTACTTAAGGGTTTGAGCCTGAGTAACAGTAACCATCAGGTATTCCTGACTCGGACATTTTACTTACACACACACACACCAGAATTAAATCGGGCAAGGTCAGCAAGCAATAAGAACCAGTAGCAAATAAACACTACTCAGGCAACAGCAAAACAAACAGCAATAAGAAAATTCTCCTTGCTTAGAATGCACTCTCCTTACTTGGAACCCTGGAACAGGCAGTAAAATGATCAAACCAAAGCTGTAATTTAAAATTGTGCAGGCAGACATGAAGAACAGGATGTCTACAACGCATGCACAGACATGATGCTACGGGTCCATTCTTAAAGAAGAATGTTCTTAAAACAGTTTTGTTTTTTTTTTTTTTGTTTGTTTTTTTGATTAAAACAGTTAAAATAGACAGTCCCAATAGTGCTGCCCTGGGTGGACCTCCCTTCCCACCTAACTTATGCCACTGATGTATAGGTCTGCAGTTGTCTCTATATTTTTATATACAGCAAATTTTGCACTTATTAGGTGATACTAACACCTATTTATGTATTTCTGATAGGGAAGCTAAGGCTATCATGGATAGAGTGTCTGTCTTCATTTTTGATCTGTTCATCTCACACTACATTACTGAAGAACTATTTAATTATTTTAATACTGAGTTTCCTAATATTCCAATCATTTATGGTCTAACAAAAAGTCCGATCTATATATGTTGAGAAGTGCTCGCACCCTGTATTAGAAGGTTGTGACACGATTCTAAAGGATACAAGGACTTTTTTTAAGATCTTTGTATGAAATAATGAGGAATATAAAGAGCAATTTCATTTTTGTGACTATGGGTATAGCGTCACTATTCACGGTGATCCCCAGTAATTGGGGGATTGAGAGGATACGTGACTTGCTTAACATTAAAAAAGTATATAGTAATACTAAAATTTAATTGATTTGTAGTCTATTAGAAATAATTTTAGACAACAATATATTTTTAATGAATCTGTGTACTTACAGAAAGTTGGCGTGGCTATGGGCACAGCATGTGCCAATAGCTACGCCAACTTAACATTGGTCTCATGGGAGACGCGCTTTCTATCAGAAGGCAGTGATTTTTACAAAGAAATTCTATGGTATAAACGTTTTGCTGATTTTTTTTTGCTATGGGGAGGGACTGTTGATAGGTTGCAACTATTTGTGAATTATTTACATAGCACAACTGACTTTTTAAGGTTCACCTTTCAACATTCAGATAAAGAAATAGACTTCCTTGATGTTAAAGTATGCAAAAACCCATCACAAGAAATAGTTACTGGTTTGTATAGGAAACCCACATATCAAAACAGCATATTGCATAAAAGCAGTATGCACCCCACACATGTTTACAGGAACGTAGTCAAAGGGCAATTTATGAGGATGAGCAGACTTCACAACACAGATGAGGGCCTACAAGAAGCAGTCACCTTATTGGAAAATGACTTTAAGATGAGAGGATATAATAAGAAGGAAATAGATGAGGATATAGAAAAAATGTATGAAGGAAGTAATAATAGAGGGACTTCATATTATTCTTCGGGTGGGGCTCAAGACGTACTGTCAAATAAGAATAATATGAGTAAGGTTAGGTTTCCAATAACCTATTCAAGTGACATCAGAAGGTTTTGTGGGATATTTGAAAAGAGCTGGGGTATCTTGACCACTATAAATGAACTACAAGGGGTGATAGATAATAAACCCGGTTTTTCTTTCAAGAATAAAAAGTCATTAAAGAGGCAGCTATGCTATAAGTCAAACTCTAAAAGTAAGAATAGAGTAGTTTCCCAAAGAACTGGAACTTTCCCATGTAGAAAGTGCACGGCATGTAATTATGTGTATAGTAAATCCACTTTTCAACACCAGACTTGTGGATTTGAAATAAACATAGATTTCTATGCTGATTGTAGTACTAGACGCTTGGTATACTTAGGTTTTTGTATAGTATGCCATGCCTTTTATATGGGCAAGACTGATAGGTTGTTTAAAGAGCGTATGCAAGAACATCTGAGGTACATCAACAATAAGAAAGAAACTAGTGCCCTGGCCAAACATGTACAGTCTGCAGGTCCATCACACATTTTTAATTTTATGGCCCTAGAAGTTGTGCAGTCAAACATTAGAGGTGGGGATATGAGCAATACTGTAGAAGAAGTTGAACAGAAATGTATTATGTTACTGAAGGCAGACCGCTATCCAGGGTTAAATAGTGCAGTGTCACTAAAACCTTTTTTGAAAGCAAGATCACTTAGGCATTGAAACAAATATAGTTTTAGGTATTTATTAGGAAGTTTTTTATGTTATTTAAATACTGTTTTAAACTGCTGTTGTTTTTTAAAGAAATTTTGTGTTAAATTTTATGATATCATGAATGAAAAGCCATTTAATTGGATATTGTATTATTTAAATATAGAGAGATTTTGTGAGTCTGAGGAAGTGATGTGTTATCGCGAAAGCGCATACTCTATTAAACTTTTACCATTTTACTATTATTGCTATCAGCTGTGGTCAGTTCGTTATATTCTTTTTTACTTTAACTTGTTTATGTCAGTTTGTTTTCTATTGTTTTATATATATATATATATATATATATATATATATATATATATATATATATGTATGTATATATATATATATATATATATATATATATATATATATAAATTGCACTTTATTCATCTGCTTTTACTGTGTTTGTGCTTTTTCCTACTTTATTACTGGGGGCATTGACTACAACTCTGATCTGCGATATATAACAATAAGTATCCTTTTCTGTGCTTTTAAACTGTTTTTTTGAGTGTATCTGCTTTATTTTCTGGAAAATACATATATATATATATATATATATATATATATATATACTTGCTTCCCGCCTTTCTAAGCTAGTATAGTCCAGTTTTCAGGTTAGTGCTAAATTCAGGGCTGTGTTTTCAAATCTCTGTTTGCCCATACCTTACTTGGATAGAAGGAAGTTTCTCTGTTCACCTGTGAGAGAGGGGAGCTTTGATCAGCCTATCTGTCCCTGGAGGAGTGGTTTCAGCCCAGAAATTAGTAGTTTATTGGCCTTTTTGTGCTCACTTTCTTTTCCCTGCTATAAATACCATTTTTGCCCGGTTTTGTGTGCTGGGTAGCGCCAGTTAGCTAGGGTAAAACTATTCACGGCTCCACAAAGTCTCCTCTTCAATTTTTCCCTTGGAACTAGACAAACTTTCAACTTAAGCACTCAAGCCATTCATTTCTCAGCCCGGCACTTGATCAAAACCTTTAGCAAGCACTTATAAACCCTAGCACTAGACCCTCCTGTACTGTACAGGAGGACAAGGCTCTCTAGTCGACCTTACCAGCCATCCAGTAAAACAGTTCACTGTATCTATCCAGGCATGTCCAAAAAGCAGTTTCAGGTGTACTCTCCAGTCCAACTGGTGAATCTGGGCATTTTGAGGCAATGTTATAACTGCAAAAACCAAATAGTCCCTGCTAGATGAAGCACCTCCAAAGAAGAAACGAATGCTCAATTGTAAAAACAAGAAGGTGCACCATAAGCTGCAAACATGAATAAAACTCTTCTCCTTGATGTATAAACGCACTTTATTGTAAAGAACAATAAAACAGCTGCAAAGTAAGCGCTTTCGCGTTATAACAAACGCTTCATCAGACATGAAAGCACTAACATAAACTCCATTAAATACATTATACTGATGTCACTTTCCAATTAAGAACAGCAAATCAGAACAGTGATATTCAAGCACATGCACCTGACCAATTAAAACAAACATTAAAGCTTATTAACAATATTAAAACTTGGTATATAAACTGATCAGGTTAATATACAATATAAAATTAATGTCTAAGAGGTCTGCTAGTTAAAAATGGCTTTAAGGTCACTCTATCATTTAGACCAAACCTATGTGCTTGTAGTTTTAATATCCATTTAGCCTCCCTTTCCTCTGTGGTGTTTCTGACATTGCCTAACCGGCTAGTAGTGGATACCAATTCCAAAACCTGAAACTTGAAGCTATGGGAACACCCTTTCTCCATGGTATGTCTGGCTAAGGCATTAGTAGTGTTGCCCTTGTTGACAGCGTATAGGTGTTCCCTTATACGTTCCCTTAAAGATCTTGTGGTCATGCCTACATAAAAAATGTTGCAGGTTTGACAAATTGCAACATAAACCAAGTTGGTGGATTTACAATCCGCATATTGACCAAACTTGTAAAAACGTCTCGTTACAGGATGAACAAAACTATCAGAGCAGGAAATATATTTACATTGATTACAGGTTTTGCAACTGAACGTGCCTGTTCTCTTCAGGCTTCTAGGAGTTTGACCGCCTCTATCATAACAAAGTAACCTGTTGAGAGAGAGCATATTCCTATATGCTACCTGAGGCCTCTCTTCCACTAAGCTCTTTATTCGTTCATCAACCATTAATAACCTCCAGTTTCTATTAAGGACATCCATCACATGATGGTTCCTATTGGTAAAAGGGATGACTATCCTGTTCGTGGTCATTGAATTGCTGACTTTTCTGGTAAATTCACAAGGATATGGTCTATTTATCAACGGTGCCCCTATGTTCTCCCTGTAGAGGTCGCCCCTAGCAATTTCTGCATGTACATGTGTCTGACTGTAACCCCTAGATGTAAAATTACTAGCTAGCACTGATTTGTGATAATTAAAAACACTATCTTGAGATGTTAACTTAGACACCCTTAATGTTTGGTTTCTCACTAGATTCCGATGTACATGTCTAGGATGCATGCTGGCCCGATGTAAAAGGTTGTTCCTCCAACATGGTTTCCTAAAGAGCTCAGTTTCAAAACTGGTGGCTCCCTTAATAATCTTAACATCCAAAAACTCAATGGCATCAACAGAATAACTGCATTCGAAACATAAGAAATCAGTTGTTTCATTTAAATAGTTCACAAAACTTAACAACTCATCAACGGTGCCTCCCCAAAGCAAAAAAACATCATCTACAAACCTGTTGTAATAAGTAAGATGTTTATTGTGGTCAAGGCTAGTATTCAAAACATATTGATCTTCCCAATGTGCCAATACCAAGTTGGCATAGGCGTTGGCACACGGGGTGCCCATCGCCACGCCTTTCGTTTGTAGATAATAACTGTCTTCATAACAAAGCACATTGTTCTCAAGAACAATTTCGAGAAGCGACATACACTTGTTGATGACGCTAGTAGATGTTCCTTTCTTAGTTAAGAAAGCTCGAACATGTTCCATGCCAACGTCATTGGGTATAGATGTAAACAATGACTTTACGTCTAGTGTGACTAAAAAACTGAGGGTGTGTAAAGAAAAAGATTTACCAAAAACTGCTAATTTCTCCAAAAAATCTGGTGTATCACTAAGGATATGTTTCACTTCTAAAACAAAAGGTTTAAGCAACTTATCCAAATAGATGGATGAGGGTTCCGTCAGCCATCCACGACTAGACACAATAGGTCTTAAAGACGGATTCTTCACATCTTTATGAATCTTGGGGAGGCCCCTAAAAGAGGGAACAAGGGGTTTGTCGACTAATAGATACAAATAGAGCTCATTATCTATCACCATAGTTAACAGTAGATCATACAAACCAGCATGTACTTTTCTAATTAAATCATTTAAAATACTGTTAGAAATAGGGAGATATGTATCCCTATCAGCCAACATAGAAAACATTTTGTCAAGGTATACAGATTTATCAAGAATCACGATGGCTCCACCTTTATCAGCTTGTCTTATTACTATCTGTTCATTGTTTTTCAAGTCTGCTAGAGCATCTCTCTCACCAGAAGTCATGTTATAGAAATTCGGCTGAGCATGTTTGTCATTATATATTTTAAACAAATCAGATTCACAAGCTTGCTCAAACGCCTCTAACAAAGGATGTTGTGGAGGCATAAAACAAGATGGTTTTCTAAAGGGTCTATGTGAAGAATTACTGGTACCAGCATCTTGACCAAATAATAACTTAAGACCCAAATTCCTAGTAAAAAGTTTGATATCAACAATGATATCAGTTAAATCATTACATCCAGAGGGTATAAAACCCAACCCTTTGTTTAAGATAGAAAGTTCATTCCTACTCAAAGAGTATGTGGAAAGGTTGACAACTAAATCTTGGAACTCGGTACCTTTTTCATGTTGTGGGAAGGCTCGTCCATGTTCTTCCTCTTCCCCACTCTCCCTTGTGGCGACCAAGTCCTCCTTTCGTGTGGTTTGAAGGGAAGTGGAAAAGAAGGCAAGCCATCACCCAAACCAAGTATTTCTTCTTCTGCTGTTATAACGAAAGGATCCATGGACAATTGTTTCCTACGGACATCAGGAACCCTTTGGCAAGTAGGAGTGTCAAAATTAGATGGTAAATCCACCGTGGTGTCGTTAGTAGCGTGAATCTCAGCCTGAACAACCACTCGACGCTGCAACGGTATTTCTGTAACTTCTGGCAAGGTTTCAGATACATTCTGCAAAGACGGAGCCAAAAGGTCGGCTCCTTTTGATGATGTCATCGTGCAGGACGAACTCGTCATGGTATCAGCACAAGAGGTTGCGGAATTTAAAGGTGTAGAGTCAACTTTCCACGATGAATGATGTACCGGTGGATTAACTAAACCAGATTTAGAAGGAAAGTTATCACGGGGCCAGGAAAAGACATGGCTGTTGTTAAAATCTACAAAATCCCTCTCCAGCTTTTTCTTCTTATCTAATAGGGATCTGGAATCAACTGATGATAAAGTTCGCTTAAGGTCTTCAGAAAATAGCAAAAGCTCATCATTGCCCAACAATTTAGTTAGTTCAATGTTCAATAATTTAATTTCATTCATCAACTGGTTAACAACTTGACCGTAATGCTCAATAAGGATTTTAATATACGAGAAACCAATTTCCAAGTTGAGCTTCTGCCATTTCGATAAAAGCTCAGGGTTAGAGTTCCCAAATGTTGGCATTTTTAGTACCCTTAACCCTCGTGGAATTAACTTGAACTTCAAGCAGGCTTCCATGTGCAAGCTTTGCCATTGAACAGTACGTAATTTTTGTAATTTAGTTTCAAGTTTCCGTGTAGTTAAAACAATGTCCATGTTATTCTTAAAGTTGTGATTGTTACTGTCCGACTTGTTCAAGTCAGTAGCTGTTAATTTCAGTAACGGGTTAGTGTCCATTCGGACATATTCCTCAAGGTTAAAACATGAATCCGATCCACTAATACAACTAGCTGTTACAGATGAAGCAGCCATGTTCCAGCAGGAAAACCAACGAAGAAAAATGCAAAAACCAAATAGTCCCTGCTAGATGAAGCACCTCCAAAGAAGAAACGAATTGGTCAGGTGCATGTGCTTGAATATCACTGTTCTGATTTGCTGTTCTTAATTGGAAAGTGACATCAGTATAATGTATTTAATGGAGTTTATGTTAGTGCTTTCATGTCTGATGAAGCGTTTGTTATAACGCGAAAGCGCTTACTTTGCAGCTGTTTTATTGTTTTTTACAATAAAGTGCGTTTATACATCAAGGAGAAGAGTTTTATTCATGTTTTGCAGCTTATGGTGCACCTTCTTGTTTTTACAATTGAGCAATGTTATAACTGCCTCATGTACACAGACAACCCCCTCCTCCTACCACCAAACAGTAGTACATGCGAGAAATGCAGTTATACAGCCAAACTAGAGGCTAAGCTCTCTCAACCCAAGACTGGATCAGACAGTCAGGAGGAGAAGGGAAATACTTGCATCACACCACCAGTCTTACATAGACCCATTAAACCAGCACCAGCAAAAAACACACATGAATACATGAAAACGTACTCGGAGGCTCTAAATAAAAATCTGCAAAACCAACAGAGACCTCCAAAACAAACATCCAAACAACCTCCACCCCCCAACACAAACCATGAAACACATACTTCACAAAACCAGTGTGCCATGCAATCACAGCCCTTAAGGCAAAATAACATACCTAACATACTAGTAATAGGTGACGCTATAGTCAGGCACACTGACGTCCCACTCACTAGGCTGAATAAGGAGAAGGTTACTGTTAGCTGCTTGTCTGGTGCTAGGATCCGGCACATAACACAAGCACTCAGGTCACTACAGAACAAGTACAAGTATGACTCTATCATTGTTCGTGTTGGTATGAATGACCTGAGCTGTACCTCCCTGGACTACATGAAGAGAGACATAGAAGAGCTCTCTGATAACGTAGCCCAGGCCGGTATGACCCTGAGTAGCATCCAGCCCTCACCAAGAATGATACCACGGTATAAAGAAAAAAATTCTCAATTTCAACAATTGGCTAAGTTTCTGGTGTCATTCAAAGGGGATCCAGTGTCTGTCTGCCTGGGGTGACATGCTCGACAAGCCACGCTGCTTTGCTAGAGACGGCTTGCGCCCGTCACCCTTAGGCTTTCGAATACTGGCCAAGGCTCTTGCCACCCCCCATAGTGCCTCTTCTAGGCAAGGGTCAAAAGACAAACCAACCGCCGTAAATAGCACAAGTAACAAAAAACTGAGGGTAATGCTACTCAATGCCAGAAGTCTAAACCTCAAAATGCACGCACTCGAGGCACTCCTCAGTATGGAGAAAATCGATATATGTGCAGTAACAGAAACCTGGTTTAAGGCTCCAGAGAGCACCCCAGCACTACCAGGCTACAACTCATACCATACATTTCGGCCACAGAACCAAAACCTAAATACAAAAGGCGGGGGCGTATCCATATTCATCAAGGATACCCACACCTCCAGGTTAGTGGCACAGCACGATGCTTCAGAGATCATCCACATGCAACTAACAATGGGCAAAACTGCAGTTCATATTGTAGCTTGTTACAGATCACCCACCATGTCCCAGGACCCCCATTCGCTTTTCTGGGAAACATAAAGGTCCTACCAAACACCCTAATATTGGGTGATTTCAATTACCCAAACATTAACTGGGAGAACTACTCGAGTACTAACTCCCTTGCCCAACTTTTCCTAGAGTTTATAAACTCAAACGCCCTGGTTCAACTGGTTAACACTCCCACCAGAGGTAACAACATATTGGACCTGGTCATCACCAACATGGGCAACCGGTGTTCCACACCAGAGGTCAACCCCTCGATGGTTAGATCTGACTATAAACAAATCACTTTGGATATCCATATTCCGCCCCCACCCCCGGACAAGAAAACCACCATGAAAAACTTTTCAAAAGCAACCTTTACGTTACTTAAGACCGAGGTGGAAAGTTTCAAAGCCCCCATGCTGAAGGATAACACTGCCCAAGCTGCAAAATCCTTTACTAATGCATTCTACGGGCAGCTACAAGAATGTATGGATTGTGCCATCCCAAGCAAAACCAAGACTCACTCCTCCAAGAAAAGGAAACCAGTCTGGTGGACTCCTGCCATAAACAAGCTATAAATCAAACTGAAGAAACCAAAGAACAAATCCAAAAAAGCAACAAAAGTGGCGCCTGGAAGGTGAAAACTGCAAAGACCAACAAAATCCACAAATTGTAAAAGTTAAGCACACAATTTTATTCAAATCACTTTTCGTCCAGCTAATAGCCAAACTTCTTCAGACAGCAAGATAAAATAAACTACTACATCCAGCTCCATTTATACTTCATCTAAATCATTTGTGGTACAAATTGATTAATTGGTAGGGAAACCACTTTAAAGAAACAGGTTCCTCAAAAGTGAAATAAAATACATTCCTCCAGTTTAAACACTTATATAAATACATGTTAAAAAAATAAATATATATATATATATATATATATATATATATATATATATATATATATATAATATATAATACGGTACCATAAATACTTATTTACTTATTTAAAAAATGTACATAGCCCTAAGGCTTGGTGGTGCTGTGGTAGCGTTGTCGCCTCACAGTAAGACGTTGTCCTGTTAGATTCTCAGCTAGAGCGTCTTCTGTGTGGAGACATGCATGAATGGGCGTACCTTCGTTGAAGGTTGTGCATCAGGGCTGGCAACTTGGCACGTAAAAATCTATTGCCAATCATTAGCGGACCGGAATTCTGCTGTGGCGACCCCTAACTGGGAAAAGCCGAAAGACACAACAATAACAACAACATAGCCATAAGGCTTTCCTAATGTGTGCACATTCACCGTAAAAGACTTCTTAATTTTAAAATACAAGACAAGGAAACTTTATCATTCAAAGCAGAAGGCCTATACGATTGTAACTTTAACTGCCAAATCAACTCCTGCCTTTCCAACAGGAGTTGAGACCCCTTTTTTAACATCAGGCGTGATTTGATCTAATACTCTGAAAACAAAGGAGTGTGTAGGTGTTGGTCACAGTGCTTAGCTAGAACATTTTCCATCTTGTTTTTTCTTATACTGTACAGGTGCTCGTAAATCCTGTCTAAGTTTCCTGTCAGTTTTGCCCACATAAAACGCAGGGCAAAGCTGACATGAGGCAAGGTAAACCACTGACTTAGATGAACAAGTGTACCTTCCTTCAAGATTGTATATCTTGTTGTTAATGGCAACACTACTCCCAGTTGCTAGATGTCCACAGAACTTACAAGACTCGCATTTGAATGTCCCAGCAATTCTGCATCTAGCTTTTTTACTCATTTCCATTATACCCTTTAATTTGTTACCCCTTTTATAAATTACTGTTGGTCTATCGCCTAACTTGTCAGTTAAATCCATCTCAAAGGTAAACACACTCCATTTCCTTTGTAAAATTGACCTTATTGCTTCAGCCTCCAAACTAAATACTGTAATGAAACTCATCAGATGTTTTGACTTCTGGTCATCAGAGACAATCTCTTTACAGGGGGGACTCAAACCAGTTATTTCACTTGCATCCTTATCCAAAACACCACTGTGCCCTGTCAATATAGGTTTGTAAATACCTGCTTTCCTTTTACTCCAAACTTCCTCAAAAATATCCAATACTAACACCTCAGGGTACCCTCTCATCAAAAACATTCCCTTGAGTAATTCACATTCCTCAAGAAATCTGTCCTCTCGTTACCATACGTGCAGCTCGGACCATTTGGCCCTTTACTACAGATTTCTTCTGGTATGTGAGTGGGCAGTCATATAGTGTAACATACAGTTAGAGCAAGTTTCCTTACGATGAATGTCTGCCACAAACCACGCATTAGAAACATCCTTACTTAACTCTATGTCTGAATACGTAATCTTTTCATCAGTGCACTTATGAGTGAATTTCAAAAACTCATTGTTGCCATTGATTCCCTCCAAGAAGCTGTCCACCTCTAAACTAGTCCCATCAAACAAAATAAAGACATCATCTAAAAACCTTGTGTAAAACTTGATCCTCGTTTGGTTTTCAGGTATATTCAGTATATACTGGTGTTCCCATTGGGCCATTACAAGGTTCGAAAAACTGGCCCCATAGCCACCCCCACCTTTTGCAAAGAAATATCGTTATCAAACATCACAAAGTTGTTAACTAAAATTATGTCCAGCAATTCCTGAATCAAACGTACTTCCCCTCCATCAGCACCATGTGCCAACATCCGTTCAACTACCCATTCTATACCTAAAGCATGCGGGATTGAAAAATATAAATCAATGACATCCACAGTTAAGAATTTTATATTTTCATGGTAAGGAAAACTTTCAATTGCTGCTAAAAAAGACCAAGAGTCTTTACATATCTGAGGCTCTTTCCTCACATATTTCTTTAAAATATTGTCTACCAATTTGGCCATAGCATAAGTAATAGAAGACCTGGCATTAGCCAAAACCCACATAAGGGGGGTTCGAAATATCTTTATGTAACTTTGGCAGTTCAAACAAACTTGGAATTTTAGGTGAAACAACTGTTAAATAATTTAATGTTCCCAAATCAGTAGTCCCCTCTAAAAACAAGTCATTCAAAAAGGCACTAATGCATTTGTAAGCAGTGTTGAACTCATTTAAACTAGATGATTCGTACATGTTACCACCTAACACAGTCCTCATTTTTTCATTTTATTCATTTATATCCATTAAAACCAGACCCCCACCTTTGTCTGGTTTTAAGACATGCACTGGTAGCAATTTGAATGCTTGCAAAGCTTCCTTCTCCCTTTTGGAGCGGTTAGAACAACCACCATTCACCTGTTTCCCACATATATTTCTTATATTCATTTCACACAAGTGCTCATATAAGCTCAACATGGGGTGTGTGGGGGGTTAAATGTACTAGGAACCCTTATATCAGTGTTTAAACTATCTTTGTTCCCCAAGAGCACAGTCAAATTCATCCTTCGTACAAATAATTTAAGATCTATCAATGTCTTAGATAAATCAAAATGCTGTGTTGGAACAAACGTCAGTCCCTTAGAAAAAAGTTCACATAGTGCATTACTGATAATGTGACTAGTAAAGTTGTAAACTTTAAAGTCACCATTTTTGTTTGACAAAATTTTTAAATTGTTACCCAGTCATTTCTTCCCTCTGTTGTTCCCTCCTTTCTTGTAGTACATGTTGCCGTTGTGCTGCCCCCTCATGTTGTAACGTTTCTGGTGGTTTTGACCATTGTTGGAAAAAGGACTCTGCTCTCCTCCCCTCGAATTACCTGTTTGTTCAAAACATTCGTCTACATTCTCTGGTCATAGCTAGTCATCTTCTCCTCTACTATCCCCTAAATTTTTGACAAATACATTTTTTGTAGTACAACTTTGTTCGCCCCTACATTCATTACCATTATTGCAGTAGGGAGAAGATAGTTTACAAAGTTCCGGTTTTGTAAAGGGGGCGGGGTTGGATAAGCGGCATTATTCTTATACGCTTCTATATCCCTTCTTAGTTTGTTTGCCTTGATTTCCGAATTCTTATTAAGATGTTGATCTGTTGTAGTGAAAATTCTGGTATAATCAAATTTATACCTGCCAAAGTCTTTATGTAACCTGATGTTCCGATCTATTTGTGCCATCTCAGCAGTAAGGCCATCCACAGTCTGCTGATAATGTTTACTCATTAAGCTCATCATCTCGAACCCATGTTAATCAGAGAGTTTCAACAAATCCAGGTGAAACTCTGACTCAGCCTCTAACCCCGAAGGGTACTGCCAAGAACGCAAACCTTTGGGAATCTCTCCCACATTTTTACACTCATCGAAATAATAATTTCCAGTTGCAGCTTTTTAGCTCTCAAAGACATCTGATCTAAAGTCTTCAGTTGGTTTACCAAAGAAGTGTTACCTGCACTCGGCTGTTCAGCAACTGTCATCCCACCTGACTTCACCAAAGGTGGTTGTACTTTAGACCAGGAGGTGACATCTGGCAAATCAACAGGTCCCAAAACAAGCGCTGATGCCACTGATGTAGTAGTGGATGGTGGAACTGTATGCACAGATCTTTTACTTCTTGCCCCACCTTCCATACCTTAATTGTTGGTTCCATTACAGGGGACATCCTTGTTACTCATCATAACTTCACTCTCCATATAGTTAGCCGTTGGTATTGGATATTTTTGAGGAAGTTTGGAGTAAAAAGAAAGCAGGTATTTACAAACCTATATTGACAGGGCACCGTGGTGTTTTAATAAGGTTGCAAATGAAATAACTGGTTTGAGTCCCCCCTGTAAAGAGATTGTCTTTGATGACCAGAAGTCAAAACATCTGATGAGTTTCATTACAATATTTAGTTTGGAGGTTGAAACAATAAGGTCAATTTTACAAAGGAACTGGAGTGTGTTTACCTTTGAGATGGATTTAACTGACAAGTTAGGCGATAGACCAACAGTAATTTATAAAAGGGGTAACAACTTAAAGGGTATAATGGAAATGAGTAAAAAAGCTAGATGCAGAATTGCTGGGACATTCAAATGCGAGTCTTGTAAGTTTTGTGGACATCTAGCAACTGGGAATAGTGTTGCCATTAACAACAAGCGCTTAACCTTTTGTATTGTTTTTTTAAATAAATATGATTATTATTTATTTCTAGTTCGGGCAGCTACGTTCTTGGTTTCCACAGTGGGGTTTTTTTGTGAATTTTCTAGTGGTTGTGACTACGTGGTTCTTGTTTCTGCAATAAGCTATATAATCTTGAAGGAAGGTACACTTGTTGTGAGGCAGAGCACCTCGCTGGCCTTGTTCAAGAGGAATCTTGACCAATGGATGGGGGATCGCAGATATACCCCAGGGATTTACTTCAGTGTCACTGCTTGACAGAGGCACAGCAAAATAATAGGCATAGTTTTATTCAAACTAAAGGGGTGGCGAAAGCCAATTAACTATGGGCCAGGCTTATAAATGCCCTTGGGCAGATAGCCTAGTATGAACCTATGAACCTATAAGTCAGTGGTTTACCTTGCTTCATGTCAGCTTTGCCCTGCGTTTTACGTGGGCAAAACTGACAGGAAACTTAGACAGGATTTACGAGCACCTGTATAGTGTAAGAAAAAATAAGTTGGAAAATGCTCTAGCTAAGCACTGTGACCAACACCCTACACACTCCTTTGTTTTCAGAGTATTAGATCAAATCACGCCTGATGTTAAAAAAAGGGGCCCATTTCAACTCTTGTTGGAAAGGCAGGAGTTGATTTGGCAGTTAAAAGTTACAATCGTATAGGGCTCCTGGTTTGAATGACAAAGTTTCCTTGTCTTGTATTTTAAAATTAAGAAGTCTTTTACGGCGAATGTGCACACATTAGGAAAGCCTTAGGGCTATGTACGTTTTTTAAATAAGTATTTATGGTACCATATTATATATTTTACACACATACATATATATATATATATGTGTGTGTGTGTATGTATGTATGTATATGTATATATATATATATATATATATATATATATATATATATTTTTTTTTTTTTTTTAACATGTATTTATGTGTGTGTTTAAACTGGAGGAATGTATTATTTCACTTTTGAGGAACCTGTTTCTTTAAAGTGGTTTCCCTACCAATTAATCAGTTTGTACCACAAATGAAGTGTAAATGGAGCTGGATGTAGTAGTTTATTTTATCTTGTTGTCTGAAGAAGTTTGGCTATTAGCTGGACGAAAAGCGATTCGAATAAAATTGTGTGCTTAATGTTTACATTTTGTTGGTCTTCGCAGTTTTCACCTTCCAGGCGCCACTTTTATAAACAAGCTATACAATAGAAGGAGGAAACTAGTACAGAAAATAGTAAAATCCCAAGAAGGGAAGACATCCCTGATCAGTATCAGCAAGAAACTACAATCCTTCATAAAATTGTCCAAGGCGAACTTTGAAAGAAAAATTGCCAAGGACTCCAAAGATAACCACAAGGCATTCTTTAGCTATGTCAAGAATCTAAGCGGCAATGCTCAAATCTGCTCTGAGTTAGTGCACAAAATACACTGAACCGACTGATATTGCCAACATTCTGGCAGACAGGTTCAGCGCAAACTTCACCCTCCTCTCACCCCCAAAAGGGCCCATAACCATACCAGAAGAATGTAGAGTCCCTGAAATCACAGACACTAAGGTTAAAACAGTCCTCTCCAAAGCCAAAAACACAGAATCACTGGGACCGGGCAGTGTCCCAGGCTCTGTCCTACACGAGCTCAAAGACAAACTAACCCCTCACCTAAACACACTGTTCAAACTCAGCCTGTCCACAGGCTACATACCCATAGAGTGGCGCACAGCAACGGTTATTCCGCTCCACAAAGGTGGAGCCACAACAGACCCCTGGAACTATCGCCCTATAAGCCTGACTAGCTTGGTCTGCAAGGCTATGGAGCGCATCATCATGAAACTCATTAACAGAGACACTGGGAACCTCCAAACACTGGTTTGGCTTTGTTAAGGGCTGATCATGCCTCCTAAACCTGGTGGACTTCTATAGATGAGGGAAAGGTGGTACACACAGCCTACCTAGACCTCGCTAAGGCTTTCAACACCATTTCCCATTCTGGTATTATAGACAAGCTCATCAGCCTGAACATAAACCCCTATGTCACAAGATGGGTTGCCAACTGGCTCACGGGCCGAACCCACATGGTGAGAGGTGCGGGAGCTAGGTCCGACTCTAAACCAGTTACAAGTGGCGTTCCCCAGGGCTCAGTCCTAGGACCCCTCCTGTTCAGCATATACTTCTCAGAGGTACAGGCAAGCACAGGAGGACTATGGCTGACCAGGTTCGCAGACGACTGCAAACTAGGGGCTATAACTGACTCTCCGGCCGACACACACATCCTCCAAAAGGGTCTCACTGAGACGGATACCTGGTGTCAAAATCATGGCCTCAAGCTAAATGCCAAAAAGTGCATAGTCATCCCCTTTGGAAAAAACAAAGTACCCACAAACTACCACATAGGTGGTAGTCCCCTAAATATGGAAGACGTAATAAAGGATATAGGGACCCAAGGAGATAGTAATCTCACCTTTGATAATCACATTGCCAAAGTGGTTAGAAAATCCTTCTACGTGGCCCACCTAATCACAAAAGGGTTCGCATCCAGATCAAAAGAGGTCATTGTGCCCCTCTACTCATCAGACCCACCATCATAGAGTAACAACGCCCCATTTGGGATGTACCTTACAAGACACCTGCAACAGCTGGAAAGACCGCAGAAGTACCTCACCAAGAGGATCACTGGCCTCAAACAGATGCCCTATGCAGCTCGACTGAAGAGAAACTCCAATTGTACACGGTTGCATACCGCCTACTCAAAGGTGATCTCTGCCTGACATACAAGGCCATGTCCAAACCAGAATTGATGGACATGCTCCACCTTAAGAAAACCTTATCCCCTCGAGCTACACGCTCTAGGGATCTAAACCTCACCTCAACAATAAATAGGACGTGCTGGAGGGATAGATTCCTGTCCCAGAGACTTCCTATGCTTTGGAACAAGATCCCAATCTACATTAGGCAAAGCTCCTTGCTAACACTCTTCAAAAGAAACCTTGACTGGATGGGAAACAGAAAGTTTACCTCGGGAATCACTTCAGTGGCTCTGCTGGACAGAGGCACAGGGAACTAATCTAAGGGGTCAGCAAAAGCCAACACATTCTGGCTAGGCTTATAAGTGTCTTCGGGCAGATAGCCTAGTACCAACCTCTGAACCTATAATGCACTCACCAAGGATCAGGGTATTAGGGGGTACCTTGATGGAGTCAAGTAGGTTCAGGTAGGAGGAGTAGATGTCCTGAGTCATGGAGGGGGTCTGTAGCTGGCCATAACTTGGATGGGTATCTTGCCAAGTGTCAGTTGCACCTGGAGTAATTCCAGTGCATTGTGTTGGTAAACCACTATGGAGGTATGACTGTCCTTAATGAAGACAGAGACTCCACCACCCTTAGTCTTTCCATCCTCATTTTGGGATCGGAAAGTGTGGAATGAGGTATAGCCTGTTAAGGCAAGGCAGGGGTGCTGTCCGCAGGCCTGAACCAAGTTTCTGTGACTGCACAGACATCGGCATCTTCCAGTGTGAGGAGAGCCTCCAGTGAGTGCAGCTTTAGGTTAAGGCTCCTAGCATTGAGCAGCATGACCTTCAATTTGCTTTTTGACAGATCTGTTATGTCTTTGGGATGTAGCCTAAGAAAGGCACAATGGGGGAGGCAAGAGCTTTGGCCAAGATCCGGAACCCCAGGGATGACAGGTGGAGCCCATCTCTGGCAAAGCATCAAGGCTTGTCATCCCAGGCAGGCAGACACTGGATCCCCTTGGGAAGACACCAGAAACTAAGCCAATTGTTGAAGTCAGTCATTTTTTGTTGGTATTGTGGTATCATTCTTGGTGAAGGTAGGATGCTGCTTAGGGCTAGGGTCATACCTGTCTCGAACACATACTCTGAGAACTCCATCGAGTCTCTCTCCATATAGTCCAGGGAGGTACATCTCAAGTTATTCACACTGACATGGACAATGGCAGAGTCATAATTGTGCCTGTTGTGGAGAGACTTAAGTGCATGCATAATGTGGCAGATTCTAGTACCTGACAAATAGCTGACCGTGACTGTCTCCTTGTTGAGCCTGATGAGGGGGACATCAGTGTGTCTCACTATTGAGTCAGCAGTGACTAGTATGCTTGGTTTATTGTTATGCCTTATGGGCTGTGTTGGTTTATTGATGTTCTTCGTGTTTCACTGTTGCAGTCATCACACTTGGGTTATCCTGCCGTCAGGCGGTCCCGCAGTCGGCCCGAGTTCCAAAGTCTTGGTCCGACGTCTGTTGCTGTCGCTTTTTCCCTGATGTCCGTGCGCCAGGGGTATATAAGATGCAGCCGATGCCATTTTCTTCAGTCTTTCTTGCCGCGCGGTGCCCAATGCAAAAGCAGTTCGCAAGTGCTGGTCGGCCGACTCCTGAGATTTTCATTCCGAATCCAGAACCGAAGTCCTCTACAAAGCTAAGTACCCCGTTGGGGAAACTTTTTCTTGCCTCAGACTGATGTCAGTAAAAGTTAATAATTGTATTTCTTGTGGGAAGCAAATACCTCATAAGGATTTCCATTCCTGTTGTATCCCATGCCTAGGCCCAGACCACGACGTCACTGGTTGTTGCTTTTGTGCTAGGTTTAACAAGCGCACTATTAAACGTCGGTTTGATTTTGCCCGACATTATTTTGGCAGAAAATTCAGTTACACCATGCCGTTGGAACAACCGACGACCGGAATACACACACAAGGACAGGCATCTGAGGCCCAAAACTGACGACGAAGCCTCTTCTAGGCCAGTCGCAGGTTCTCCGGTTTTCAGCGAGGCGCCTTCGCAGCCCCTGACGACCGCTTCTTTGGAACCACAGGCCACCTCTGACTCCCACGTGGAGATGGCTGGACGTCCGGATACACCAGACTTGAGACCTACTGAGGCTAACCCTTCTGAGGTCTCCTGAGTAGCTGAACAACCCGCAGCTTCAAAGGGTGTTTTCAGGCCTACTCAGTTAACCATTAAATCTTCTGCTAAATCTAAACCAAAGAAACAACTTCAGCATTCACCACCACAGGCCTCCATGCCATTTGGAGTTGAGGCAGAAGAGGTATTAAAGAAAGTGGAGGATAAAGCAAAATCTATGCAAACGGTGAAGAATTTCTTACAGGTTCAGCCTCCTCGATTTAGCAGAAATTGGCCAACAAGGAATTGGTCCTTTCCAGTTTCAGACAGACCTCAAAATGGGCAGATACAGATGTCCAAGAGGCAGAGGTCAACCACAAGGTACTTACAGGCCTCAACAGTGGGGTACTTCAACACAGAAAGAAGGGGAAGACAGGCCTCAACCTTATAAAAAGCAGACCCAATGACTTCGCACTACAGCTGCCAAACATCTCTCTTGGCAGCCCCCTTGGGGGGAAAACTGATACTTTTCAGTCACAATTGGCAATTGATCACCAAAGACAAATGGGTTCTCAATATTGTCTCAAGGTTACAGGTTCCACTTTCACACTCTGCCAAGGTTAAAAGGAATGCCATATCTGCCACCAAATCAATGGGCAGAGGCTCAAAGGCAAATTACAGCACTCATGGACATGAGAGCTATTCAAAAGGTACCAATACAGGAGCAAGGACAAGGATTTTACTCAAGACTCTTTCTGGTTCCCAGAAAGGACAAAGCCTGGAGGTCCATTCTGGATCTTTCTTCTCTAAATACTTACCTGGATGTTCCAAAATTCAAAATGTTGACACTACAGCAGCTTCTTCCCATGCTGGGCAAGAAAGCTTGGCTCGTAACATTGGACCTCAAGGAGGCATACCTGCATGTCCCTATCGGACAAAATTGCAGAAGATACCTCAGATTCTTAGCAGGGTCAATGCACTACCAATTCTCTGCACTGCCCTTTGGCTTATCTACTGCGCCCAGGGTCTTTACAAAATGCCTGGCACCAGTAATTGCATTTTGCAGACAAAAAGGAATTCAAATTTACCCATATTTGGACGACTGCCTTATTCAAGCAGAGAGCAAAGATATTCTTCTACAGCATGTGGCGTTTGTAAAAAGACTGCTAATTTGCCTAGGGTACACATTAAACGAAAATAAATCAAAACTAGTGCCTTCACAAAAGATAATATTCCTGGGTGCCAGCTTAAATACAACGGCCCAGATGGCTTATCTCATGCCAGACAAGCAAGGACAACTGACTCAATATTTCCAGTTGATGGCAACTAAGACTCAACTCCCTGCAAGAAAAATTCTGCAGGCCTTGGGTTACATGGCATCTTGCATACTACTAATTCCATATGCAAAACTGCATATGAGGAAACTACAATGGTACCTAAAGAGTGTCTGGTCTCAACACTGTCACAGTCTGGAAACAGTAATACCACTTATACCTTGCCTTCAACAGGAGTTTTGATGGTGGGCTCAAGCCTGTCACCTCAACAAGGGACAGCCTTTCACTCAACCCACAGTCAGGCAAACACTGACAACAGATGCTTCGGATTACGCCTGGAGAGCACACATGGCAGGAAAATGTATTCAGGGCAAATGGACCGCAGAACAAAGGCATCTTCACATCAATCAAAAAGAGATGCTAGCTGTACAAAATGCCCTTATAGCTTTCAAGGACCTTCTGCATTCAGGACAACTTCTTCTAAGGACAGACAACACCACAGTTATGTGGTACATAAACAAGCAGGGGGGCACTCATTCCTATCCCCTCTGCAGACAAGCCATGACTTTGTGGAACACAGCTATAACCTCTCAAGTTCATCTGCAAGCACAATTCCTGCCAGGAGAGAAAAACACACTGGCAGACTTAAGCAGAAACATAATGGATCCGTACGAGTGGAAATTAAATCCACAAATGTTCAGGATGATAACACAGAAATGGTGGAGCCCGGACATAGATCTGTTCGCATCCCCAATGAATTGCCAGCTACAGAAATTCTGCACAAGGACTTACCACCCACAAGCATGGAAAGTGGATGCCCTCTCATTCAGCTGGAAAAACCTACAAGTATACGCTTTCCCACCACTGCCTCTCCTTTCAAAGGTACTCATAAAAGCCAGGCAAGAAAGGCCAAAGATGATCCTGATTGCCCCAGACTGGCCACGCCAGCACTGGTACCCAATCGTAAAGAACTTAGCACAAGGACCACCATGGATTTTGCCTCATATCTCACAACTTCTGACTCAGCAAAACAATCAGATACTTCACGGCCAGCTCAAGACTTTAAACCTGGCTGCATGGCAGATTCCTTAGTCAAGCAAACAGTGCCTCTCTCCAAAGCTGTTATGGATGTCATTCTGGAGGCCAGAAGGCCTAGTACCAGGAAAGCCTATTCGGATAAATGGAAGAGATTCTGTGCCTGGAACCAGGCTCACATCCTTGACCCTCTTGTCCCAAATATTCCTCAGATACTACAGTACTTGACTGAGATGCTGGACAAGGGCCTCTCCTTTTCATCCATTAAGATCCATGCCTCTGCCATGTCTGCTCATTACAACACAGATCCACCAATTTTTTCTCATCCTTTTGCAAAACAGTACCTCAGAGGGGCTAAAAACATAAGACCGCCCCGTAGAGCACCAACTCCAACTTGAGACCTCAACTTTGTCCTGGAAAAATTAACTTCACCTCCTTTTGAGCCAGCTAACTCAGCAGACTTAAAATATGTCTCTTGGAAAACTGCTCTACTCCTGGCAATAACCTCAGCACGAAGAATTTCAGAATTACAGGCACTAATGACAGTGGAACCTTTCATAATTTTCCACCAAGACAGGGTGTCTTTAAGAACAAACCCTACTTTTATGCCAAAGGTGGTATCAAGTGTGGCTCTAAACCAAGCTATTCACTTGCCAACTTTTTATCCAAATCCACAGAATAAAGGTGAGAGAATACTGCATTCCTTGGACATACACAGGCAGTTACGCTTCTACTTGGACAAAACTAAAGCTTTCAGGAAAACTGAGCAATTGTTTGTATCATATGCTGCAGGAACACAGGGGAAAAGCCATTTCAAAACAGACCATTTCAAAATGGATTGGGCATTGCATACGTTTCTGCTATACACATCATGGGAAAACTGCTCCTACCAGCATTAGGTCTCATTCCACCAGGGCAACAGCCACTTCAACTGCCTACCTCAGAGGAGTACCTACCAAGGACATTTTGGAAACAGCAACTTGGAGTTCTGTGCATACCTTCACCAAGCATTACCATCTGCCTCTTTACTCTAAATCCAGAGCTGGTGTTGCCACTGTAGTTCTGCAGGGCCTTATAGCCACCCCTAATGCCTTATAGAACCAGCCACCCTACCTCTGCTTTGGGATTCTACCAAAGTGTGATGACTGCAGCAGTGTAACACTATGAACATAGTACAGTTTTGTACCTACCATAAGTGTAGATGTTCGAGCGTATACACTGCTGCAGTCCAGGTTACCCTCCCTCCTTCCCCTCTTACTTACTGTTACTTACCCTAGTATTATACCCTTTGCTGCCTATGGGAAGTATTTGCTGGTAACAGAAAGTATTTGATTGCTTTTCTTATGTATGTTTTATTAGCAATTTACATTGCCTACCTTTTTGGGGCACCTGACATCTGGGGCAAGAAAAACTGAAGAAAATGGCGTCTGCTGCATCTTATATACCCCTGGCGCACTGACGTCAGGGAAGAAGCGACAGCAACCGATGCCGGACCAAGACTTTGGAACTCGGGCCGACTGCGGGACCGTCTGAAGGCAGGATAACCCAAGTGTGATGACTGCAGCAGTGTATACACTCGAACATCTACATTTATGGTAGGTACAAAACTGTACTGCCTGCAGGTAGACCTCAGCCTGCCTGAATACCAGTCTTTGGATTTCTGCGTCAGATGCTGTCGCTTCTTCCTTGACGTCAGGTCGTCAGGGGTATAAAACATGCAGCCGACACCATTACATCAGTCTTTCTTGCCGTGCGGTGCCTGAAGCAGAAGCAGTTCTTAAGTGCTGGTCGGCAGACTCCTGAAATTTTCGTTTTTGAGTTTGACCTAAAGTCTTCAAAAAAGCTAAGTACCCCATTGGGGATCCTTTTTCTTGCTCTAACCGATGTCAGTAACAGTTAACAGGCTTTTACCTGTGTAAAGCAAATACTTCAGAGATTTTCATTCTTACTGCATCCCCTATTTAGGCCCAGACCACGACGTCCCTCGTTGTTGGTTTTGTGCCTTGTTTAATTTCCGAACTATTCGTCGTCAGGCTATTTTTGCAGCTAATTACTTTTGTACTCATTTCTGTGTACTCCGAAATGGCTTCAAGCCATCCGACTACCGATATTCTGAAAAACCGTAAGGATAAAGACAGAGACAGACTGCATAGGTCCAAAACTGCCGATGACGCTTCCATTAAGCTAGTCGCCAGTCTGCCGGTACTCAGTGAGGCACTTTCGCAGCCCATGATAACAGCTACTTCTGATTCGCAGGCCTCTACTGAGACCCATTCGGAGTCTGGTATGCCATGAGATGCTTCATCGACTATGTAACCTGCGGATTTCTCTACCTTGGATGGGTCCGGAGCCGCTGTGCAGGCACCGACTTCTGAAGGTGTATTCAGGCCTACAGACATTCATATTAAACAGACACCATCGTTTTCATCCAGGCCAAAAACTCGCACCACGCCTAGAAAACCGAGGCCCAAACCCCACAGGCTTAGGCCCATATGCCTAAAAAACAAATGCTTAGAATGGCTGAGGACCTTATTACCTTAATTAGGGGGAGCCAGCCTTCCCCCTCTAAGAGACCTAGAACTGATTTTCTTTCTGATTCTTCTGATTAGGAATCTGATATTTCTGCTCCTTCTGATTACCAGGATTTGCCCTTGTCTACTTATGAGGATGTTGTTGCAGAGGATTCCATTCCCTCTGCTTCCCCTCCAGAGGATTTTTCTTTCGGTGAAACCTTGCACACTCTTAGGGAGCATTTCCGCTGGGAAAGTCAGGATTACTGTGAGTCTTACTACTAAGCACTTACACGAGTTCATGGATCGTGCTATGCCAAACAGAACCAAGACGCTATCCTCCAAAAAAAGGAAGCCAATCTGGTGGTCCCATGCCATACACAAACTGTACAACAGAAGGAAGAAACTGTTGCAAAAGAGAGTAAAATCTCATGAGTGGAGAATCTCCCTGGTCAGCCTCAGTAAGAAGCTGAGATCCCTTATAAGATCCTCCAAAGCTAGCTACGAAAACAAAATCGCCACTAATTCTAAGGACAACCACAAAGCATTCTATAGCATGGCAACACCCAGAATCTGCTCTGAGGTACAGCACAAAGGCATGAAAATAACAGAACCAACTGATATTGCCAACATCCTGGCAGATAGGTTCAGTGCTAAATTTACCCCCACCCCCTAAAGGACCCATATCTATACAGGAAGAATGTAGAGTCCATGTAATCACAACTACGCAGGTAAAAGCTGCACGCTCTAAAGCCAAAAACACAGCATCCATGGGACCGGACAACATCCCAGGCTGCGTTTTACACGAACTTCAGAATGAACTAGCTCCCCACTTAAGTACCGTGTTCAGTAATAGCCTCGCATCAGGCTTTGTGCCCACTGAATGGTGCACAGCAAAAGTTATCCCACTCCACAAAGGGGGAGCCACCACTGATCCCGGGAGCTATCGACCTATTAGCCTGACGAGCCTGTACTGCAAGGGCATGGAACATGTCATCATGGAACTCATAAACAAAGACATTGGTAACCTCCAAACTCTGGAACCCACCCAGTTCGGGTTTGTGAAAGGCAGATCATGCCTCCTGAACCTGATCGACTTTGAGGCAGTCACCAAAGCCGTAGATGAGGGTAAGGTGGTTCACACAGCCTATCTTGACCTCACCAAGGCTTTCGACACCATCCCCCATTCTGGAATTATAACTAAACTCACTAAACTAGGTATAAATCCCTACGTCACAAGATGGGTTGCCAACTGGCTCACTGACAGAACCAACACTGTAAAAGTTGCAGACTCCAAATCTGACCTCAAAGCAGTGACAAGTGGAGTACCACAGGGTTTCGTCCTGGGACCTCTCCTGTTTGGTATCTACTTCTCTGAAGTACAGGCTAACACAGAAGGCCTCTGGCTAACGAAGTTCGCAGATGACTGCAAACTAGGAGCCATAGTCAAGTCCCCAAATTATGTGGACATCCTACAGAAGGGCCTCGCTGAGACAGATGCCTGATGTCAGAGCCATGGCCTCAAGCTCAATGCCAAAAAGTGCAGTGTCATCCCCTTTGGTAAAAACTCTGTACCCATAAACTACCACATAGGCAGCAATCTACTTAACACCGAATGTGTGATAATAGACCTTGGGACCCAGGTGGACAGTAGTCTCTCCTTTGATAGTCACATCGCCACAGTAGTCAGGAAGTCCTTCTACGTGGCACACCTCATCATAAAAGGGTTCTCATCCAGGAAAAAAGAGGTCATTGTTCCCCTCTACTCGACACTCATTAGACCCATTATAGAGTACAATGCCCCTTTTGGAATGTACCTCACAAGATATCTGCAGCAGCTGGAAAAGCCACAGAAGTACCTCACAAAGAGGATTACTGACCTCAAACAAATGCCTTACACTGACCACCTCAAAAAACTCCAGCTTTACTCCGTAGCATATTGCCTACTCCGAGGTGATCTCTGCCTAACATATAAAGCTATGTCAAACCCAGAGCTGTTGGACATGCTACACCTAAAGAAATTCCAGTCCCTCCAAGCTGCATGCTCTAGGGACCTAAACCTTGTCACCACAATAAACAGGGCATGCTGGAGGGATAGATTCCTGTCCCAGAGACTTCCCATACTCTGGAACAGGCTACCCATCTATGTCAAGCAAAGTTCTTCATTAGCACTCTTCAAGAAAAATGTTGATGAGTGGATGGGAAATAGGAAATACACCCCAGGATCACTTCTGTGCGTCTGCTCGACAATGGAACAGGAAAATAACTTTCTTGGGTGGCGTAAGCCAGGGAACCTTGTTGGCTAGGCTTACGTAGGCCCATGGGCCGATAGCCTAGTGCCTACCTATGAACTACCTCAACACAGGCCTTTAGCTATCCCTCCTGTTCTGGACATCGTAAATTATGCTTTCTTGGAATCTAGCCTTAACCAAGACACTTTACCTCCAGCTCCCAGAAAACCTGATGGGTACTATACAGTACCTGACTCTCACAAGTTCCTCTTCAAGAATCCTTCTGTGGATCCAGAGACCATTTCCCAAGGACCAAAAGGCATTAAGGCTACTGCTGCCAAAAATCCTACCCCTTCTGATAGAGATTCTAGAGCCTTAGACAGCTGGGGTAAGAAGGCATACACTTCTGTTACTTTGGCCATTAGGGCTTTAAATTGACAGTTTCATATGTTAAAGTATCAGCAGCATGTTATGGGGCTACTTAAACAGAAAATGATGTTGATTCCTGACTGTACTGAACACAAAGAATTACAGGATTTAATGCATTCTGCAGAACAAGTTGGTAAACATACTTTGCAATGTAGTTTTGATGCTTTAGAAGCATCTTGCAGGGCTGCTGTCACTGGGTCTGTAATTAGAGGGCATGCTTGGCTTAAGGAACAAAACTTGCCAGATCATGTAAAAACTAAATTACTGGATGCTCCCTTAAATCAAGGCCGCTTTTTTGACAACAAAGCAGAAGACGCAGAAATCTGAAGACTCTGGTATTCAGGCCGCCGGCTGATGGCTACCTGCAGGCAGATAACCCAAATGTGATGACTGCAACAGTGAATACACTCGAACATCTACATTTATGGTAAGTGTACATAGCTGTACTTTATGCCTTATGGGATGTGTTGGTTTATTGTTATGCCTAATGGGCTGTGTTTGTGAGAGACTGGTGTGTTGACTACTGTATGTGTTGTGATTGGTGTGTGTGGAATGTTTGTGAATGTGTTTTGGGGGTCTCTTGTTTGGGTACGTTTTTGTTGAGGACCCCTGCATAGGTAGGTGTGTGACTCTGTGATGTGGGTGTTGTGGTGTTTGTGCTGGCAATCTCCTCTTTGTCAGGAGTACTGACTGTCGTGATAGAGAGCATGGATTCCAGCTTACTGATGTAGCTGCATCTCTCGCAAGTAGATGAATTGCGTGCTAAGATAAGGGGACTGTCCATGTACATGAGGCAGTTGCTATACTGTCTCAGTATGCCCATGTCGACCAGGCTGGCAGGGGAAACTGATGGGAATTGTCCAGACATAATTTTCTGAATACTTGGCGGACTTATGGAGAGCAGTGTTTGATAAGGCTTTATCTGCAAAAACTTTAAATGTAAAATAACTGGCCTGAAGCACAAGTGCTAAGAAAAACTAAGATGCTTAGAATGGCAGCCAAATTTAATCAGGCTACTAACAAGAAGTAATAAGTGCAGAATAAGAGCACATGAACACTTAAGAGCACACAGAACAGCAAACTAAGATAATAAATGAAGTAGAAGACTGTTACAGTAAGATCAGCTAATATTTTTTTTTTCCTTTGTTAGTGGAGGGGTAGGAAACGGAACAAGATTAAGAGACTACAGGGGTTGTTTTTCCCAAATGCTCTCCCTGTACACAGTAGATAGAGCTGATGCGATGGGACTGGTAGGAGTGTCTGAAATCAAATAAGCAAGAGGGTAGTCCTTCCCAAATGATCTCACTGTACTCAGTTGAGTAAGCAAATGAGATGGGTCCAAGATGAGTGTCCAGACACAGATTTACAACAGGGGTGGGCAATTCCAAAGCCACTAAGATCAAAACCACAAGTACAGAGAGGGAGGGTGGGAAACAAATTGCAGAGACAGCGAGGCCACAATATTCAATTAATATTCAATGAAACAAATAAATAAAATACAGTGCTATCAAGGAAACCATGTAAGTGCAGAAAATGTTTACTTAAATCGGCTTGTATGTCCAGATGATTTGCAGGTAGATCACAGCCAGCCAACAGCTCAGATGTTGAGCAGAAATAAATACACAAGAGAAGACTATATAACACTGTTATAAGGCAAACAGAAACCCTCTGGCTATCAAACACAGATCAAAGAACTGATACAATCCCCAGTGACCGAAATGGCTTACACTTCTAGCAATTTAACTGCAGAGAGACAAGAGAGGCCACAATATTCAAATATTCAATGAAACAAATAAGTAAAATGCATTACTATCAAGGAAACAATGTTAAGTGCAGAAAAAGTGTACTTAAATCAGCTTGTACGTCCTCATGGCAGAGGGCCTGTACACTGAAAGGTGCAGTAATGTGGCAAGATTGTTGCAGTGGGGATTGTACAAACACTACAGTATAGAAGTAGCTGTGAAGCATTGGAAATGTGAACCACAAAGTATTATAAAGAATGATGAAGTGTACATCACATGACATCACCCATTAGCAACAATTCAAAAAATCGATATGAGAAAACCAGATGTAGTAGTCCATGAAAAAAGACAAAAGTAGCATTAAGCAATTTCATTGTCTCACGTAGAGCGAGGACAGAGTCATAAAATGTCAAGATTACAGGCAGAAATGAGAGCAATGTGGAAGAAAGCAACCCAGACAGTTCCAGTAGCAGTAGGAACAATGGGTCTAATAAAAAAAATAATTTGTAGTAGTAGTTGGGTATTCTGCCAGTATGTTTAACTCCTTTAGAATTGTATAAGGGGTCAATTCTGGGCACATTGTGTGTGAAGAACACTTTTGACTAAAATCAAAAATTGAAACCGTACTAATTTTGTGCATTTCATCATACCTTGACTTAGGAATAGAGTCCATTCTTGCTGTGGTTTTAGAAGCCCAAAAGTCTGGGAGAAATTAAACCCAGGAAGTTGTAGTGGGATTACTAGTAAAAAGCATTTACAGATTGATTTTTTAGCAGCTGTTTAATAATTAAATTGTTTTTGTGAAATGTTATTTTTCTTGATAAAAATGAGGACGCTGTTTGGATTGTTAAATTGCTTTTGTGGAATATTCACTAATCCACCACTGTTCATTGCATTATTTTCCTAAATGTTACTCACAAATTCTGGCATCTTGAGCTGATGAAATCTACAGTTGTACATTTACAGATGCTTTGCATTTGGCATTAAGGTATGTTTGTGATCAAACATCAAGGATCTTCCTTGATGGTTCATGTGGTTGGGTTTCTTCTCTACTAATTAGCATTCTTCAGAATTTCTTTAAGATCCTATTTTTAGAGACCTCCACTTACACATTTGAAGGCATGCAGTGATGCCTCTTACAGGATGCATAAGAGACTCCCCTCAGAGCTCATCTTTTTTTTTTTTTTTTTTTGGCACTTGCACTGTTCATGTCACAGTTCTTGCTGAGAAACACAATGCCTGTACGATTGGGGAAATAACAGGTTGCATAACAAAAGAAAAAAAAACAACGATATAGATGAATAGAGGCAGGCTGCAGGTCTCTTCCAAAAAGCTTTATTCACAGATCACACGCACAAGCGCTTTCACCAACTGGCTTCTTCAGGTGTATACAAGAAGTAACAACACACCCATATTTATACTATGCATCTCACAATTAGCTAATAAATGACTTAAAGGTATACAAAGCTTTAAAATAAAATTAAAATATCAACTTTATAAAAACTCCTGTCCATATTTTCATGATATATATGAAACCATAAATAATATAAATGCATAAATATTTCTCATATACATATATATATATATATATATATATATATATAAAAGCATGAATGCAATTTCAATAATTACTTATATAACAGATACATAAATATACAGTCAGTAATTCAACAACTAATTAACTATCTACGTAGGGCTCTATTTTTTAAGAAAGGTTTCAAAGGCACATGGTCATTCAGGCCATGTCCATAGTCAGCTCTCAGTTTAAGTATCCATTTTAGTTCCAGATTCTCTGTTTGTATCTTAGTGTCACCACCCCTTATGTTTTCAAAATACCTGTCTATCACTCTAAAAGTAAATTGATGCTCTATACTAGTTTCTTTTATGTGTTTAGCTAGAGCATTAAAGTAACTTCCCTTTTTAATATGATAAATATGCTGTCTAATTCTATCTTTTAATAATCTATCTGTTTTACCTATGTAAAACTTATTACATATTTTACAGGTAGCTGTTGTGTCTTTCGGCTTATCCCAGTTAGGGGTCGCCACAGCGGAACTCCGGTCCGCTAATGTTTGGTAGTGGATTTTTACGTGCCGAGTTACCAGCCCTGATGCACAACCTTCAACGAAGGCATGCCCATTCACGCATGCCTCCACACAGAAGACGCTCTAGCTGAGAATCGAACGCGACGTCTTGCTGTGAGGCGACAACGCTACCGCAGCACCACTACTGCGGGTTTACATATTTTACAGGTAGCTAAATAAACTAAATGTGAAGAATCACATGTAACACTAACATTAAAATTAAAGCATCTGTCTGTATCTGGATGCACAAATCCACGGTCTGCATTTATGTATTTACAATATTGGCATTTAAAACATGGTCTGGTTCCTTTGTCTTTATTTCGTAAATCAATGTCTCTGGGACCACATAATTGTCTTTTTAGTGATTTTTTTTGTTTCTAAAAGTGAATTCTGGAGAAGCACCTATCAATTTATTTATTTGCTTATCCGAAGTTAAAATATTCCAGTGCTTATTAATATCATCAGTATAACACCTTATGTTTCTTGAATAACTGAAACATGGTTTAAGTGTTTGTATTTTTCTGACCTGATCATTAATACTACTTTCTATTGGTTTAGAAAAATAGGGTTTGGCTGTAGTGTGTCTCACATTCTTTACTGCATTGATACTAGAATCAATTAATTTCCTATCATAACCTCTCTCTAATAAATCAGTTTCCACTATGGTTAGCTGTGTTACAAACGCTTCATCCATAGCATTAAGTCTGGAATCTCTGTAAACTTGATTTTGAGCTACGTTTTTAAAAATAAACTGAGGGTGCATGCTATCCCTCCTAAGGAGATTATTAATATGACATTCTTTCTTATACATTTTAATATTCAGGTCACCATTTGTAGCCCGCATATAATGGAAACATCTAAAAAGCTTACTTTCTTATCTGAATAATTCAGAGTAAACTTGAGAAAGCTTGTAGAGCTATTAATATAATCAGTGAACAAATGCAACTTTTCAATAGAGCCATTCCGTATCATAAAGAGGTCATCTACAAATCTACGGTAAAATAATACATCATTTACAAATTCATCTTTCATCAGAAATTCCTTCTCCCATTTCAGCATTACAGCATTGGCATAACTATTCGCACAAGACGTTCCCATAGCAACGCCTTGGTTTTGCCAGAAAACCTTATCTTTATATATGAAAACATTATTCTCCAGAACAAGGTTTAATAACTTGCATGTCAAGTCTATCTTATTGCAATCATAGTTACCATTACTATACATTAAATCAGCTATATTCTTTATTCCATATTCATTAGGTATAACTGTAAATAGTGAGACAACATCAAATGTGACCAATAATGCCTGTTTACTCTTATCAAATTCCTGAAATTTAAATAGATCTTTAACAAATTGTTCAGTATCCCTAATGATATGTTCTGAAGTATTAATAAGGCTTCTCAAAGTTTTTTCCAAATAAATGGAAATTGCCTCTCTACACCAATTCCTACCAGACACTATTGGTCTCATTGGAGGATTGTCTAAACTTTTATGTAGTTTGGGTAGCCCTTGTATTATTGGGATTGTAGGTTTGGCAATAAAAAGTATTGAAAAAGTTTCTCATCTATAATATTATTGTCTACCAAGAGCTTTAACTGTTCATGAATGTATTTAATAATTTTATTAACTTTTAGCAAAGTAATAGGTATATAAAAAGTTCTGTCACTTAGGAGAAAGAACATTCTTTTATCATAATAATCTTTATCAAGAATCACTATGGGTCCCCATTTATCCGCAGGATGTATCATAATGGAACCATTGGTTCTTAAATTTTTCAGGGCAACACATTCATCTCTAGATAAATTATGCCATTTATTTTTATTATCTAACATTTCTTGTTCATTAAATTTCTTATGAACTTCATCAATGCATATTTTTTCGAATGCAGAAATCAGTAGATTCATATTAGGTATAAAACAGCTAGGTTTGCTAAACACAAATTCATTGCTCATGCTATTGTTAGAAAACATCAATTTCAACATAAGGTTTCTGGTGAACATTTTAATATCTAAGACTACTTCAGTGATGTCAGAGTCCATTGTAGGAATAAATGACCGTCCTTTTTCTAAAACCTTGAGATGTAGTTAGAGCCTAGGGTTGAGTTCATTATGTGTTAAAGAATACTGTGACAAATTTACAACTAACTTTGGTTGCTTAAAAATGCTTTCTTTATGGTGTAAGGACTCTCACCATATTGTCCATTTGCTTCCTTTTGTACCTGGTTGTACTTCTTCCCTTTATTTGGGACTGGCTCTTCCGACCTCTTTCTTTGTTGTTTGACTGGCTCCTGGTTGGTAGCGGAAATTGTAAACCTGTTGGTAGAGTGCTTTCCAAAAAAGTGGTAGTAGGAGTAAGTTCATTATCAAAATCATTCTGTATGCTTCCATTTACTCCTTTATGTACTTGCGCTTTAATTGTAACCGTTCTGTTCTTGACGGTTACACTATCAGAAGCAGTCGAGTTACAACCTAACTCTACAGTCGTAAGGCCACTCCCCCTCAGATGTCGGTTTTGGATCATTGACATTCTGGCTTATTGGAACCTGAAAAACGCCTTCTTTGTTCATATTAAAAGCTATTGAATCAATTATTTCAGTGTTCATAGCAATAATGTTTCCTTGTGTGGCCGGTTTTACAATTCTCGGCCACATGAACACATGACCGTTCAGAAAATCAGTTCTGTCTCTTTGCAGCTTCTTCATTTTAATTCGAGTCAGTCTGCGCCCATACGCAGACACGTTATCAAAAATGTCAGTTACTGGCTTCATGATAACAGTAGGAGCATATTTCGTACACAAATCAAGATATTTAATTCTTACTGTTGACAAAATTTTTGATTCTTCCTTTTCTGCAGCCTCCGATAGCAATTTCAAATACCCCAGACTTGTTTGTATGTTCAATTTCTGCCAGGCACTTAATAATACAGGATCACAGTCAGCCTGAGCCGGCATTTTTAGAATTCTCAAGCCTCTGGGTGAGATATTTTCTTCAATACACATTTGCAGATGATATTTCTCATGTTGTGTTCTCTTTAGCCTTAAAAGTTCTTTTTCTAAAGAGAACATTTCACTTTTCAGTGCTATAAAGTCTATTTCAGTCATTTCATCTGATTCTGGTATATATTTTTTTCATACAGTAAAGGATTGTTCTTTTCGCTCACCTTCATTATGAAGCTGTTCACAATTTTGTCAGTCCATATAACATTGTTTGAAGGATTATAATCCAGCTCTATATTCTCCATTCCTGTAGCCATTTCCTGGTCTCCAAGTGTTGAAATGCCAGTAGCAAATCTTCCACAAAATAAAGTCACTAGGAAAACCAAGTACCTCAGAGTACAGACGATAAAACCAATGATATAGATGAATAGAGGCAGGCTGCAAGTCTCTTCCAAAAAGCTTTATTCACAGATCACACACAAGCGCTTTCACCAACTGGCTTCTTCAGGTGTATACAAGAACTAACAACACACCCATATTTATACTATGCATCTCTCAATTAGCTAATAAAGGACTTAAAGGTATACAAAGCTTTAAGATAAAAATAAAATTAAAATATCAACTTTATATAAACTCCTGTCCATATTTTCATGATGTATATGAAACCATAAATAATATAAATGCATAAATATTTCCCATATACATATATAAATATATATATAAAAAGCATGAATAGTTAAACTGAGAGCTGTCTATGGACATGGCCTGAATGACCATGTGCCTTTGAAACCTTTCTTAAAAAATAGAGCCCTATGTAGATAGTTAATTAGTTGTTGAATTATTGACTGTATATTTATGTATCTGTTATATAAATAATTATTGAAATTGCATTCATGCTTTTTATATATATATTTATATATGTATATGGGAAATATGCATTTATATTATTTATGGTTTCATATATATCATGAAAATATAGACAGGAGTTTTTATAAAGTTGATATTTTAATTTTATATTTTAATTTTATTTTTATTTTAAAGCTTTGTATACCTTTAAGTCCTTTATTAGCTAATTGAGAGATGCATAGTATAAATATGGGTGTGTTGTTAGTTCTTGTATACACCTGAGGAAGCCAGTTGGTGAAAGCGCTTGTGTGTGTGATCTGTGAATAAAGCTTTTTGGAAGAGACCTGCAGCCTGCCTCTATTCATCTATATTGTTGGTTTTATCGTCTGTACTCTGAGGTACTTGGTTATCCTAGTGACTTTATTTTGTAAAAGAAAAAAAAAGTTCATAACCAAGAATAGGAAACTCTAAGCCCAGCATGACAATAAAAAAAAATACACCCCTTAATGTAAACAAACAACTAAGAGGGCATATTAAGTCCACTAAAGCCGCATGTGAGGTAAAGATATCTTCCCTGGCAAAGGACAACCACAAGGCTTTCTTTAGCTGTGTCCAAAACCTCAAATGCAGCATAAAGCACTGTGCAGAACTGATTGTAAATGAAACCACCTACATAGGGCTGGAAGACGTACTAAATCTGCTGGCCAACAAATTCAGCTCCAGTTTTTCCCACCTCTCTCTCCCTGCCCCCTCCCCCAGCAGTACCATCAGACTCCCCACCCCATCCCTGCGAGTGAGTCATAAATACACTCTCTAAGGCCAAAAACACTGCATTGATGGGCCCAGATAATATCCCTTGATGCCTTCTAAATAGTGTGGTTCATGACCTGTCTGGACCACTGGAGTCACTGTTTAATAACCATAAACTCCACACAGGCTTAGTGCCATAGGAATGGAGAACTGCAACGGTCATCCATCTGCTCAAGGGCAGGTAATCAACAGACCCCAAAACTAGAGACCCATAAGTCTGACTAGTCTCGTATGCAAAGCCGTGGAAAGATTTTTCATAGAAATGGCTAATAAGGACATAGAAAACTTTTAAAGACTGGATCCAACTCAGTCTGGTTTCTTCAAAAGCAGATCATGCCAACTCAACCTGGTGGACCTCTTTATGAAGGTCACCAAGGATAAGGGCAAAACTGTGCATACTGCCTACCTTGACCTGGCTATACATATTGTATTATTTATTATTTGTGTAGAAGTTTATTAACTGTTTATCTTTGTAGTCTCTTGTATGTAAAAAAAAAATTTTTGTCATGTTATATATTTTTGGGACTTTTTTGGTGTCCCAAGACATTTTGATAAACAATTGTATTAGTGTTTGTTTATTCTATTATGTTTTAGGGCGTGTTTTTTCCTAATATCAACCTATAATAATATATCAACGTATTATTAATCCAAAGTCTCCATGGAACATTCACTGTCTGATCAATTTTCTCAGATAACCAATAACCCTGCATATCACAGCCTCCACATTTCTACTTATCCTTTACACCCTCATTTCATGTCTTACTATCCTACCACCAGCTAACCCCCCTCCCTGGCAAACCTCTACAACAACCCTCCCCCTTAAACCTAGTCTTTACTCCATAACTCCTAACATTTTCCACGTTGACCCCATAGACTGTCATGCTAACAAGTACCACCCCTCAGACACCACCTCCCTAACCTAGCTAAAAAAATAAAGATTATAAAACAAAGCTACCAAACTTATCTTACACTTGCTTAGGATACTAAACCGCTCTGTTGACATACACCCTAGTCCTGGTCCTACCCCTCTAAACAACCACGACCCAGTAAAACTAAGACAAAACAACTCCTCCTCCCTACTTCTTCTAAACTTAAATGTACAGAGTATTCTAAACAAATGCCCATGACCTGCATGCACTACTTGCCTACTATTCCCCTGACATCATCATTCTAACAGAAACATGGTTAAAACCAGATAACAGCAATAATGAAATAGCAGCCCCAGGGTATAATATTCTTTGTAAAGATAAGTCCTCCAGAAAGGGTGGGCATGTAACAGTCGTATTCAGAGACAATCTCACTTACCCAACTTGATATAACTATCCCTATCTTTGAAAATTCAGAGGTCATCTTTACCAAGCTAGAAATAAACCCCAAAAACATATCATTGGTGTCTATAACCCCCCAGGAAATAATATCCTTGCTCTTGAGCACCTACTCCATTGGGTCTGTAAGTCCCTTCCTCATGAAAATATCATGATAAGAGACGTCAACATAAATTGGCTAACCTGTTCATCGCATAACCCATTATCCTACATTAACCTCCATGGATTCACCCATTTTATCTCATCCCCCACTAGAACTGATAAATCCTCTAAGAGATAGTGTACTCTTGACTAGATTTTGGTTAACAACCCCACCCTAGCATCATATTCAGGCTGTCTCCCTGATGGCTAAGTGACCATCTACTGACCATCCTACTGCGAACCCGCATGCAATAAAATTAAGTTAATAAGGAATAAAAAGAATTTCAACCCAGCTACATTTAACCAGGCATTAGAAAGTTGCAACTGGGAACCTCTTAGACTACTACCACTAAACGAGCCTGTCAAATGCTTCAGCATCTCCTTCCTAGATATACTAAATACCCACACTCCCCCTAGGAATATTAGAGTAAAAACTAACTATGCATCTTGGCTAAGTAAAGAATGCAGATCCCTACTCAAGGTTAGAAATAAAACCTGGGACACTTTCATAGGATCAAAAGTCAATCGGCACAACAGCCATTTTTAGAACTCAGAAACAGAGCCAGAAAACTTGCAAAACTAGATAAAATCAACTACTATCACAACATCCAAAATAAACACCACAATCACCCTCAAAAGTTCTGGTCTGCAGTTAACAACATACTACAACCAGGTAAGGTATGCACCCCACCCCAACATCAACCTCTTGCTCCGACAACATAGCAACCCAATTCAATAAATACTTTACTGAAATTATCCAAACCCTAGCTACCTCACAAAGCACCTCCAACAGTCCTAACAACCCTATCCATCTCTCACCACAACCCAGCTCCAGCCACAAAAATAACCCCATTCAATTTTCACTACATCCCATTTCCGTCAGTTCTATAAAAAGATTATTAAAAAACTTAAACCTGCCACACTTGCCGCAGATGACTTCCCAAAAGAGTTTTTGAAAACTGCAGCAGAAGCAATAGCGTAGCCAGTGACCATACTCATAAATAGATCAGTATCAGAAAACACAGTCCCTTCCATCTGGAAGGTCTCCCACATTATTCTATTACACAAGGGGGGATTTCCACTGAATTCAACAACTATCGTCCCATAGCTATTCTGTCTTCCCTATCCAAAATATTAGAGAGTCATACATTTCCAACTCATGGATTTCCTGCACACACACAAGCTCCTATCACACACACAACACTGCTTCCAACCCCAGCACAACAGCCCTCATAACCTTTACTAATATGGTTAATAGTTACAGAAATAATGGACGATATGTATCTACCATATTTTTAGACTTCTCTAAAGCCTTCGATATGGTGGATCGCAATAAACTCATTGAGGTCTTCTCCACATTCAACCTCAGCAACTCATCTCTTTCCTGGTTCTAAAGTTACCTTTCAGGATGACAACAAGCTGTCCTCCCCATCTCCATAGGTGTTCCACAAGGCTCCATCCATGGGCCCCCTACTTTTCTCTCTCTCCACCAACCAGCTCCACACCACCACACTTCATGCATCAGTAATATAATACGTAGACGACTCAACTATAACATGTTCATCCGCCTCTCCTGCAAGACTTGCTTACCATAACTCAAGATTCCTTTCTGTATGTGGAAAATTGGCGCATTGATTCCCAACTTATACTAAACCCCAACAAAACTAAACTACTTCCCTTCTACCCAACCAGAACTCCCATTTCCCCCCATTCCTTTATTATCCATTCCAAAAAACAAGCTACCATCCTCCCAACCACTCGCACCAAACTATTAGGAGTCGAAAATGACAACCTAAAATTTGACATCCACATCACTCAAGTCATAAAAAAGGTCCACAAAAAACTAGGTTTGTTATATAGGAATATGTCGTTTTTAACTGTCCGTACCAAAGCTACTATTGTCACCCCACACACCTCCTCTCAGTCCTCCTATATGCTTCCCTGTACTAACCAACCTACACAAAGCTGAACTCTCCAAATTAAATACTTATTGCAATAAAATAGCCAAATTTGCAACAGATGCTCCATGCAAAACTCACTACTGTGCATGACTTAACAGGTTAGAACATCCCCAGCTACTTCACTTCAACCAACTAACATTTGCCTTTAAGCCTCTACAGAAACCAGATAATACCCCAGCTCTCCAAAATCTTAAAAGACAGTACACCTCGTCTAGATACCGTCGCTCAAATAGCATACTCCTCCTTGATGTCACAAAAGCCAATAACTCAGATGTGGAATCACTCTTCTCCTATTATACTTCTAAAACTTGAAACAACCTCCCATCTATTATAACCAATGGTAACTCTATGACAGTTTAAAACCCTACTAAAATCGCATTTAATATACACGTGTCTTTGCACTTGTAACCATCCTAGCCAACTCCTTTTTTTGCACTACTAACCTAATACTACTGTTCAGCTTCATTATCCAAAGTACTCAGTGTCAACTGCTGCACCTACACACAAACATTCATACATTAAAATAACTCCTACTCTCTTGATCTGTCTGAACCATTCAGAGTCTTGCATGAATCAAACTTATCCACCTCTAAACAATAGTATGTATGTAGCACAGACAAAGGTATGTTTCAAGCATTTCCAGCGGCAAGTTTCTAGCACAGACAATAGTTTGTTTCCAGCATTTAGCTCTGTACATATACATTGTGAATTTCTCCAAGTATTTTTATTTACTATTTTGTCTATGTACTTCACCATGTATACATGCCTAACTTTTATAACAAATCTGCTTGTTCTATTCTAATTGACAATTATTACCTGTATAAAAATGTGTTTTTCTTTATCACTTTAATTGTATAAACTTATACATGCTTACTGTGTTATGTAATTGTTACTACTTATAATTAGAGCTTTTCTCCCCGGGTCTCCGCTGAAAAAGGACCTGTGTTCAGTTGGACTTCCCCTTGTAAACAAATGTTAAATGAATACAGAACCCCATTAGGGTACTGTAAGTGATCTTATGGGTATAGGTATAAACCCCTATGTTACATGCTGGATAGCCAACCGGCTATTAGATAAGATCCTAGGGGGAGCCACCTCCACAAAGAGGGATCACTAGCAGAGTCCTGTAAGTGTCTGTGATGGGTCTGTTCATTTTTAGCATCTACTTCTCAGAAATCAAGGTCAATGTCAAGGGCCCCTGGCTGATCAAGTTTGCAGATGTCAGCAGTCATAGAATACCCTCAAGGCACTAGCATCTTACAGGAATGAATAACACAAACAAATGACTAGTATCAAAGCCATGGCTTAAATCTCAAAGCCAAGAAATGCATAATAGCACCCTTTGGGAAGTCAGCAACAAAAGGAAATTGCCTCTTCAGTAATATACCCCTAAGTGTAGAACCAGTAGTCATGGGGTAGTAACCTGTGTTTTGACCATTGTGTGTCTGAGGTAGTGAGGAAATCATTCTGTTTTGCAGAACTTATAAGCAAAGGATGTATTTGGCCCTTATCAGGCCCATCATTGAGTACAACCCCCTTCGGTATGTACATGACCACATACATGCAACAACTGGAATGTCTATGGAGATTCCTCACAAAAACAATACAGAGCACAAACATCATATCCTGTGCACACCCATTTCAAATCCTTATCTCTATGCTCTGTTTCATGCAGACTGTTGAGAGGTGATGTATGCCTGTCATACGAGACATCCTTGGATTCCACCCACTGTCATGGAACTTCTGCTTATCCATAAAGTGAGTAGCATCAGAATTACTCAGTGTAGGGTTTTACACTTTGCTTGCGGCATAAACAAAACACATTTGAAGGGCAGGTATGTGTCTCATAGACTTCCCCTTCTATGGAACAGTCTTCACATCCATGCGAAGCAGAACTCTCCCCTAACTCTCTTCATGCGAAACCTGGACTAGTGGATGGGAAATCGGAAATATATTCTGCGTCTAAAACCTATGCCTTTAATGGACAGAAGTAGTCTATAAATCTTACCTTAGCTTATATAAACCCATTAAAATAACCTCTAAGGCACATAAACTTAGAGTACAATTGAGATCCTTGGCTAGGCTTATAAAGCCCCCAGTGGTCGTTAGTCTAGTATACACTTATGAACATGACAAGATTTGTACTGGTGTTGCATTCTCAACCACACACCCCATAGGGAGAGGTGCAGCATTATAACTCAACATTCCATTTTGCCTCTCAACACTTTAAGGAGAAGCTTTTGGTTTACCTTCTTAAAGCAAGGGGTTCCACTCTGTACAACATCCGTAGATTAGAGCAATGATGTAGAAGCAAAAACAGTGAAAACATAATATGGCATAGACCTAATTCAGGTTAAGTCTTGGTTAAATCCCCCCGATGTTCTTCATGTTTCACTGTTGCAGTCATCACATTTGGGTTATCCCTGCCAGGGTAGCCCTCGGCCGGCCCGAATACCAGAGGCTTAGTATTTCTGCGTCGGTTGCTGTTGCTTCAGGACTGACGTCAGGTCGTCAGTAATATAAAGTAAGGCAGCCAATGCCATTACATCAGTCTTTCTTGCCGTGGAGCCCGAAGCAGAAGCAGTTCGCACGAGTGCCGGTCTGCCACTACCTGAGTTTTGTCTACCGAATTGAAGCTGAAGTCTTCTAAAGCTAAATAACCCCGTTGGGGATCCTTTTTTCTTGCACTAACCGATGTCAGAAAAAGTTAACAATTGTCTTGCTTGTGGAAAGCAAATACCACACTGAGATTTTCATTCTTTGTGCGTCACTTGCTTAGGCCCAGACCACGACGTCCCCCACTGTTGCTTTTGTGCTTTGTTCAACGCCAGAACTATACGTCGTCAGGCCCTTGTTGTAGTTAGATATTTCCGCTTACAGTCCTCGAATTCTGATATGACTTTGGTAAGTAAGGATAAAGACAGAGACAAGACCACACAGGTGCAAACCTACCGACGACGCTTCCGTTAAGCTAGTCATCAGTTCTCCGGTCCTCAGTGAGATGCTTTCACAGCCCCTGATGGCTGCTTTTGTGGATTAGCAGGCTGCTACTGAGACCCTTTCGGAGTCTGGTATGCCACAAAACTCTTATTCCCCTGTTCTGCATTCTCTGTATTTTCCAAACTTTTCCATTACTAGGATTCAAGTGTGTGCCACTACTAAGTTTTGGTTAAGAGGAGACCTGTGGAGGCTTGGCCCTCATAACCTGCTGTGAGGAATGTATCCCATGTTGCCTTCACCAGCAGCTCCTACTTTCCAACCCGATCTTATGATGTATAAATCGGCCAGTCACAGCTTCGTGGAACTCTCTCAGGTTGAGAGCTTCCCTCCTTTGACTTTCTCATACTCTCATGTCTGTTGGTCAAAATACTGAAAGATCTGTTGGATCTTTATATTGTTATCATTATTATTATTATGTTATGTCTGTGGACGTAGACATCTATTATTATGTTATGTCTGTGGGTGTAGACATCAAGTAGATAATTTATTATTTGTAGGATTTACCACATAACGATTATTTGTCTTCAGCTTACATTGTTTACAGCCGCCACACCCATATGACCCTTTTGTTCCATCACTACCGTTCTTCCTTATCTGTATGTCTTGAAAATAAAGTTATAGGTTATGTGCTCATTTATTAACAGTTTTTGAATTGAGCCCTCACCATTTTCCTTCAGCATTCATTACCCATTATAATTTTCCAGTCTTTTTAACAACTTGTTTAATGGTAGAGGTGTCCTTTCTATATACAACATCCATTGCAGCTTAATTAAACAAAAGGTTGTGGTTCTTATTTTGTACCTACTAATATTAAATTTCTCTGAAGTCTGTAAATGGGGGGGGTTACTCTCTCTCTCTCTCACTCACCCAAGCTTCTTTGAAGAGTCAAAGGATCTGGATCTAGTGGCCGTTTTCTTTAAGATGTATGCAGATAATGAGTCTGCACCTCCTGCTTCTCCACTGCAGGATTTGCCATTTTGAGAGGCTGTAAGGCTTAAGAGCTGCATTGTGCACTGACCTTTGAGCTCTAGTTTCATCCCTTCTGAAAATGTGCAGAGTAGCTATTGAGGAGGACTGTGGAGCCATTAGTAATCTATCAGATATTCAAGCTTTAAGTATGCTTTCTAAGCAGCTTGACAGCACTATGACTTGGACGATTCAGTCTTGTATAAAGTTGAATTCCCTCTACAAGATCAATGCCTGAGTAGGTGGAGTCCTTACCAGCTAAAAACCTTGTGTTGACTTGTTTCCTCGTTCAAGCATCGAGTCTAGCTGCATCATTTTTTGCCACATTTTGCTTGATAAGGAGAGAGAGCTTTGCAGTGGTAAAAGAAGAAGAATACTCTTTTGTTACACTAGGACTTAAAACCTTCAGTTACTCATCTTCTAGTCCTGTAATAATAATAACAATAGTAATATAGTATAACAATCCAACAGATCTTTACAAGTGACTGTAAAGACTGTCCCATTTTTGGACATGCCGTGTTTCACAGACTGCCACAGTGATTTAGGATTTGAAGGATGTATTTTGGTACATTAGTGCCTGGGGACTACACTGGAAGTTCCTTAGTTTGCTCTGAGTGGTGGTTACTTATAGTACAACATTTTGTTTGGGCTACATTGAACAAAATCATTACATAAATGTTGGCCTTGGTGGTCATGTCCTGAGAGAGGATGACTGGCATCTGAAAGCCCTCTTTCTTATTCCTTGAGTATATTCCTGCTTGGAGTACTTGCTTGTCTGGAGGTCTGTAAACTGTGAGAAGTCCATTCTTTGCTTCTCGTAGGATTGCCCTTATAGGTCTAGAGCTGGATAGCTAGACATTTTCCAGTTTGAATTATTCCTTTGATGGAAAGATTCAGGAAGTCATTCATTTGGCCACATGGTTGAGGTTACAGACATAAAAAATCCAGACTTGGACCCTGGTTACTAGCTGCCACAGTCTTCTTGGTACTTTGAGAATGAAGGTGTTGTAGCGGATTGTGAAGTGTCATTGGCTGCAACATGCTCACAGGCTTGCTTGAAGTTGACCATGAGTGGTAGTCCGTCCCTGTCAGTCGCATGGTAGGTCTTATCTTTTTGCAGCTGAAGCTGTAACAGAGTCTGATGACAGGTGATTCTCTTGAAGGTTACAAAATTCACTTAATCTCCTTTACAGTAGAGAAAGCAGTAAAGAAAGTGTGGTTCCCTAAGAGTGTGTTCTCCATGTTAGCCATTTGGAGCTAAAAGTGGACTTCCTAGCTGTAAAAGCCTTGAGGAGCCCAAATTTGTTTTGGGACTACTTCTTATTTGGCCTTTCAGTCAATCTGTTGTGTCCTCAGTGCCAACTGAAACCACTGACTTTTCTTTCCTTTCCTTGATCATCCTAGGACCAGATACTCCCCATCTGTAAATCCTTTGTCAGTTACCTAGCCCCTTTTTGGGACAACCAAAATCCCCCTCTAACCCAGTCAGTTTGTTCCACCAAAAGTCTGACAGAAATGGACATGTTGAGATTGGTGGATCAGCTCCTTGTGGTGAGGGGACTTTCTGGTGTGTCCTCTGTTCCAGCCCCTCCTTAGTGCCAGAACCCTTCCTTCTGTGACCCCACTTAGTCTTCCTTCTCTGACCTCCTGTGATGCCTTGGAGATCCCGGCTCTGACTGTTTTGGTCCTGACAAGATCTTCATCTCCAGTTCCAATTTCTACCCTGAGTTCTTCAGCTTTATTGGATCCAGAGAACTCTTGGGGTCCTGGCTGTGCTGTCAATTACAGGGTGTGGGACTCTACTCCAGTGTTTTCAGAGCTGTCTCTGCACCTCAGGGCTTTGGCACACGTTAGCTCTAGCCCGGCTTTGGCTTTAGGGCAATGGGAAGTGACCGGGGTTCCAAGGCAGTCTTTCTCTGTTCCAGGCCATCTTTGGAGGGGCCAGCTTTCCAGGACATGAAGAAGGGCCCTGTCCACTGTGGGCATCCAGTCAGTTCCTCCCCTGTCAGAGCAGTTTCCCTCATCCAGAGCTTCAGCCAGTTCCAACACCTGAGCAGGAAGCACCAAAACCACAGGAGTCACCTTTTCAGGTTTTGTCCTCTTCAGATACCTCCCCAAATTGCCCCACTGAGGAGGTTCCTCAGAAGAGGAAGTGTAAGAGGAAACACCTAGATTCCCTGGAGGAATCTATCACAGAGGGCACTGATTTTAATGAAGGGGAGGGTTCCCCAAGGTCACCCCTAAAAGAAGTCTCCTTTGTTGACATCCTTAAGATCCTTAAACATAGGGGTGGCTATATGTCCCAAAAGCCCTCTTCGGAAGAGTCTGTGTACCTGCAGGCTTTTGGCGCTTGACCATTTACCTCTTGGGTAACTCCACCTGCTGATCTCATTAAGTTGATTTTGCACCAGGTGTGGAAGGCTCCTGAAACCACAGAACCCATCTCCAAGAGGCCAGACAAAATTCTAACTGCACCCGAGGACCATCAGTTTTGGGCAAAGGGATTGGCAGTAGATAACATGGTGGTAGTGGCAGCCACAAAAAAGGATCTGGCAGAGGAAAGTTCTTCTGTCTATCCTCCCAGTAGAGAGTCTTGGGCGATGGATAAGTTTGGAAAGCTGGTTTATGCTTCTACCTTTGCATTACAGTCCGTGAACATTATGGCCTACGTCACCAGACTCTAAAGGGATCTGATTAAAGAGTTATCAGATACCCTGGCAGGAGCCAGTTCTGACGAAGTCCAAGATATAAAGTTACTTCTCAGTTGGTCACCCTAGCATCCATTTCAAATTTGTCCATTAAGCTCATAGCACATGCAGCCTAAAGGACTAGAGCAGTGGGATCAGGAATAGCCATAAGAAGACACGCCTGGATGAGCTTGTGCGAATTTGCAGAGCCATTCAAGTCTTCATTCGTCAATGTCCCCTTTGACAGATCATACATTTTTGTCCCTAAAGTTCCAGAATCATTGTCCAGGTGTGAAAAGAATGGAAAGACCCTTTCTGCAGAGAACATACATTTTTCTACTCCTCAACTGTCCTTTTCGAGGAACTAGAGGAACAGGAGAATGTGGTTCAAAAACGTCCAAAGGGCTTTTCCAGGACACACATGGCAGTGGCTCCCCCAGGGGTAAAGGGGAGAGTTTAATGGAAAACCCCATCCACACGGCAGAGGTGACCTGTAAAATCAGGGTTCCATGGGTACTTTTCTTGGTAAATCTTATCAGCACTCCTGAAAGGAGGCCCGATTGCCTTCCTCTGGAGGCATAGGGGGACGCTTATCCGTGCACCAACATGCCTGGCTTCAGATAACTTTGGACGGTTGGGTGCAGAGGATTATAGTCAGAGGTTACACCATACCTTTCCTTCTACCTCCCCACAGTTGCAAGAAATTCCCCTGACATTCCATCTAGTCAGCAGGAACCAGTAGTATCAGAAGTGCAAAAACTGCTTGGAAAAAAAAAAGTCATCCAAGAGGTCTCGCCAGACTAGATAGAATCTGGAGTTTACTCAAGATTCTTTTTTAGTGCCAAAAAAGACGGGACTGGAGACCAGTATTGGATCCAAGTGTTTTGAACAAATCTGTTCGACAGACAAAATTCTTGGATGGTCATAGTTCATTCTATTCTCACATTTCTAGAGAAAGACGACTGAATGTGCTTGATAGATCCCCAGGATGCATATTACCACATAAAAATGGACAAGCTCCTGGAAATGTCTCTGTTTTCGGGTGGAAGCTAGTCATTATCATTTCTGAGTGCTGCCCTTTGGTCTCACCACAGCCCCCAGGGTGTTCACCAAATGTATGGCAGTAGTAACAGCCCACCTGAGACTGCAAAGATTCCAGTTGTTTCTGTACTTGGGCAACTGGCTCATTACTGCTCCCACCAGGCATCTATTAGAACAAGCAAGTGATTACAGTCTCTAGACCTGTGCCAACCTGGGGATTACCATAAATTATGAAAAATCGCAACTGACTCCCAACACAATCTATGGAGTTTGTAGGAGTGGTACTAATTACCAATACTTGCATAGCCTTCCCTACCTTGTCTGAGATTGCAAAAGATCAAGAACCAAGTGGAAAAAAATATCGGAAGCAAGAGTAACAGCACAACTAGTTCTGCAAAGCTGTAAGTTCGATGGCAGCGGCCATCACGTTAGTTCCCCTGGCAAGATTTGACATGCGAGTTCTGCAATGGCTTCTAGCATCCCAGTGGTCCATTCTGTATCAACCAGTGTCAGACCAGATTTTGATTACCAACCATTGCAAGAAAGACTTAGCTTGGCGGATTCAATCTGATGAAATTCTCTTGGGCCGCCCCTTTATCCCATGTTAGCCCCAAACCATAGTGACCACGGACACCTTCCAGATGGGGTGGGGGACATTATCTGGGCAAGATGGTCCAAGGCAATTGGTCTCTCGTGGAGGCCAGCTTGCATATCCATGTCCTGGAGCTGAGGGCAGTGTGTTTAGAGTTGCAGGCCTTTCGAGCTGCTCTCCCTCAGGGAGCGATTGCGATTCACAGAGAGAGTATGTCAGTAGTTTGGTACATCAGCAAACGAGGAGGAACCAAGTCATGCCCCCTTTATCGAGAAGCTCCGAGTCTGACAGCGGGCGATCTCTTCCAACTGCTTTCTGATACCTATGCATATTCCGGGGAGTTCCAGTGTGATAGCAGAAAAACTGAGCAGATGCATTCTTCTGCCTCATGTATGATTTCTCAATCCCAGAGTGGCAAAAAAAAGATCTTTTGTCGCTGGACCCAGCCTTGCTGCAACCTTTTTGCATCACCCCTGAATAACAAGTGCAGCAGCTGCTTTGTCCTGGTTCCCCCTCCTGGGGAGTCCTCGAGTGACACTGTCCTGCATGATTGCCCCTCTGGACTCCTGTACCCCTCTCCCATTAATTCCTCAATTTCTAACGAACGAAAGCAGATTGAAGAGCAAGGCAATCCTCATTGCTGCCTTCTGGCCTCGAACAATTTGGTTCCCCTTTCTGTAGTCGTATCCAATTCAACGACTGTGGACTCTGGACCCAGATCTGGGTCTCCTATCCCATCTACAGAGATAAGTTCACCCAAACCTTCAAAACCTCAAGCTCATGGCTTGGCTTCTCCAGTTTCACTGATTGCCAGGCATAATAAACTTTCTTCCCTAGTTCATATGATTCTTTTGGCCTCCCATAAGCCTTACACCAGAAAACTCTATAATAGTAAATGGAAGAGATTTCCCTTCTGGGCTCGTGATACCACCATCAACCCCTTCTCCGCTCCTATCGATAAAGTCTTAGAAAGTTTAGTTTTGTTCTTTGAAGCAGTGCCCTCTTCCTGTACTGTCATGGTCCACCAAGCGGCTTTCTCAATTTTTCATAATGGTTTTAAAAAAATGTTCATTAATTTCTCATAGACTTTGCAAAGCATTCTTAAAAGGGACCTTGGTGTAAAAAAACCCTTATAAGGATCCATATACTCCTTGGGATTTAAACTCTGGTATTTTACTAGACGTTCATAAACCATTACGCTTCTGTCATCATACAACAAAAGACATAAGGAAGTCTGACCAGGTGTTTGTTTCCTTTTCAAGTACTAAAATGGGCAAACCAATTACCAAAGTCACCTTATCTAGATGGCTAAAAAATTGTATTTCCTTTATGTACAACAAGAGGAAAGTTGAATAACCTGGGCGTGTTAAGGCACACACTGCCAGAGCCATCACTACTTCAGCAGTGTTCCAGTCTAAGGCTTCCATGGACAAGATTTGTGCAGCAGCAACATGGGCTGCCCTACATACCTTCATTACACATTACAAATTGGATTTGTTTTCTAGGGGAAGAGCACCAGTTTGTTCTATGGTGCTCAGGAATATCCTTTCATGAGTCCTTCCAAGGTAGCTGGGGACTCTGTCCCATATGGCAAGGATAAATGGAAATTGACAACATCAGAGAAAGAAGCTATGCACTTACCATAACGTTACATCTGTGTTGTCTATCTTCATTTATCCTTGACTCCCTTGCCCTCCATCCTCCTTCCCTCAGCGGTAGCCTCTTGGTGGAATGAATTATGGTCCTAGTTATACATTTTTTTACACATGACACCAGATATGGTCTCCATAAAGGTATTATCAGGATTATACTTTCTGTTGTCTTCTGTCTGCAAACTCAATCTGAGGTAAATTGGGGAGGAGCATTCTGGATAGGACTTAAGCTCGAGAGTTTTTGGTTCTTGCGGGCTGTAGTAATGGCCAAGTTGGCTCCAGTATTCGGAACCAAACCCATATGTCAAGGATAAATGAAGATGGACAACATAGATGGAACGTTATGGTAAGTACATAACTTCTTTTTTATAGTGACTCTTAATCTCTGTGTTTTCTTGGAGTAGTAGGCCGTATTTGGTCTTTCATTGGTCCAGGTATCCCTTAAGATTAAGACGCTTTCCTCTCAAAAATGGCTTCTATGTGTTTCAGAAGCAATCTATTCAACTTTTTGCTTTATTTGCAGGAGTCTTTCATGTATTAGAAAATGCAAAAGGTTTGCTATCTGAGCTTCCTCCATAGGCTTAAATACTTTTTAGCACCCTTACGGGTTCTATATTACAAGATCGAAGCTTTACTTAATTGAATAAGTAAAGTTCGAACTTGTAATATCGAAACTGTAAATTGTCAAATGGCCGATTTAACCCAGGGAAACCTTTCCCTTGGCCGTTCTGTGGAGTATGCCCATTTCCCCAATTTGGAGCGATCTCGAAGTTTTTTTTTTTTTTTTTTTGATTTGGCTAAGGGAAGTGTTTCCCTTGGTTGAATCGGTCATTCAACAGTTTTAGCTTTCAATATTACAAGATCTAGCTTTAGTTATTTGATTAACTAAAGCTTTGATGTAATATAGACATCCCTTACACACCATTTTTCCTAGATTTTGTGGTGGTGTTCTAGGAAGGTGCTAGTTTTTTGACGACCAGTGTTCAACTAACAGCTATATTCAACTTTCACATGAGAGAAAACCAAGTCTCCATTGTTTCTTTCAAAATTTCTAAGGCATTTTTGAAAGGAATCTTCCTCCTAAGACCCCCTATCCGAGACCCAGTGCCATCTTGGGATATTACCTTGATGCTTCAGGTCCTAACCAGGTCCCCCTTTGAAATCAGCAGCTTCAGCAGAACTGAAATTTCTGTCTTTGAACACTATTTTACTTGTGGCCATCATCAGTTAGGAGAATCTGTTGAGTTACAAGCCACATCTTGCAAACCTCCCTACTTAATTTTTCATAAAGATAGGGTATCCTTTCAGAACAATCTACATTTTCTTCCTAAAGTGGCATAGGAAGCTGATCTAAACCAGAAAATTAACCTACGGATTTTCTTTCCAAATTTCTTTAACAAATGAGAATATACTTTACACTTGATGGATGTTCAGCTTCATTTGAGGTTTTTACCCACATTGCACCAAAGACATTAGAAAAACAGAGCAGCTCTTTCTTTCCTTCTCTAAGACCAAATTGGACCAGAGTGTTTCTAAAGTCACGCTGTCCAAGTTGCTCTCCAGTTGTGCATTGCTTTTGTCTGTAAAGTAAAGGAATTAGTTTTACGGCACAAACCAAAGACTCATTCAGCCAGGGCAGTGGCAGCACCCACTGCTTACTTTACCCGAGTGCCATTAGATGAGATTTGTGCTACATTTGTGTGGTCTGCTGTTCACACCTTTGTCTTTTTTTAAGCTCAATATGCAGTCTAGCTTCTGTACATCTTTTGGCTCTGCCATTCTTCAGGATATCCTTCTAAGCGACCTCCCATAGTTACTAGTAGCTGGGGAATCTGCTCCATTTGTTGAGTCAGATGGAAAAGACAATATTGGATATGAAAATTATGTACTTATCATAACTCCAAATCCAGGTTGTCATCTTTCATCTGGCTCAACATTCCCTCCCTCTATCCCCCTTACCTAAGTTATCATCTAGTGGCCTTTGACTGATTGAGTTGACCTGACCAGGGCCTTGTCATGTATTCAGCCTTGAGCTGACTCTTCATCCTTCTGTTGGTTGGTAGGTTATTCCAGATTTATTTGTTCCTATTAAATGAAGTGCAAGTGTTGGATATAAGTGGACATACTCTGAGGTATTTTGTAGGGACAAGAAAAACTTCTGGTTTGGGTAAGAGCTTGAAAAAGGCCCCAAGGTCAGATCTGATAACCCATCTGTTGAGCCAAATGGAAGACAACACAGGTCTAGCGTTATGCTACGTACATAACTTTCTTTTTGCAATAGTAAAGATGTAGCAAGGAGACCTAGAAGGGAAAATATAACAAGAGGGTAGATTTCTCAGGAAGTGGAAGATGCGATTCAGTAGTAGAAACTCTGACCGAATTTACATATAATTTCACAAGGTAAAGTAACTGGGACAGACAGGATGGAAATTATTTTTTACAGGAACATGCACATTTAATTGAAAGCTTCAACACGCACCCAATAATTTCAGATCATTCACCGATAATGATACAGGGTAATGAAGTAAAAATGAGACACTGGCATTTTCCTATTTACCTGTTAAATAGCGAGGATTTTAAGGAATGGGTAGTGAAATTAGTCTAGTTATTGGGGAAGATACAAATTTCTTCAGAAGGGATAGCTACTGAGTGGGATAACATTAAAATGGAGTTTAAAAGTTTGGGGAAATAAAATTAAGAGATGGAGTTAAGTAACATGAATTGTTTTGAGGGCCTGATAAAGTATTACTGTATAAGGAGAGTTTCACAGAAGAATAAAAAGGAGCAACTTGCAGAGCACAAACATTTTAGTGACTTAGGCAACAGGAAGTAGAAAGGGTTGTCACCGAACTAAGGGGACCTATAACAAGAAAAATACCCAGAGATCCTGTAGAAGTGCTAGACATATTTTGTAAATTTTATGAAAATTTGTGTAAAGCAAAGGAATGTGGAAACCAAGAAAAAGCACAAATGGAAATATTTATGGAAGGCTTAATTATGCCAAGCTCATAGAAAGATGAAACTGAACAACTAATAGGACAGGAGGAGAAGAAATAAAACCTGTGATGTATGTTCTCCGGGGAATTCTCTAGAAACAAATGGTACTCTATGGAAGTCTGGAAGTTAGAGGGAGAAAGTGATAATGATAGGCTTTGGTAATAAACCCATATAGCCTAAAGGATACTTGCAACAGCTAGAATGCTGAACATAGTACAGTTGTGTAAATTGCACTCACCAGTAACAGTAGATGTCTGAATTCCTCACTGCTGCATTAGCCACACCCACCTGATAGCCCCTACTTGTATATATAGCTAAGTTTTGAGGTATAAACTTGTGTTACTTTTCATATCATTTAGGGGTTCAGGATAGGTATGCTGTTCTCTCTGCGTGAGCATGAAAATCCTAAACATTTGCTCACTCTGACTGCTGATTTCCCTCTTACTAGGCTATCCAGTCAGCAGTCAGAGTGTAGGTGTGAGATGGAACGAGAGCTTTGTGAAAGTAACCGGTTGTTTCCAAGGCAGGATAAAACCCACATAATCTAAAGTCTACTGCAACAGTGGTGATTTCTAACACGTACTGTTATTGCTAAGCACAAGTTGCACAACAGTACTTTCATTTTAACAAACTAGGACATAAACTGACTAAAGTAACCTTGAACTGATGGTTGTCAGATTGCATTTCCTTTGGCTTTACTTCAAAGAATAAATCTTTTTCATCCAAACCAAAAACTTAAACTACAAAGTCAGTCACTACTAATTCATTTAATGCTTTTGTTTCCTGGAATATCCTAGTGGGTTTCAAGAACCCTTTTCAGCTGTAGCCCAGTGAGAAAACCTCCACATAAAAGGTTGTAAAGTAAAGTGCAAAAATTCAACAATACATGACGAGCACTTCCACATCCTTTTGCAGAAGGTACACTGTGAATGAAATTTACTCTGCAGCAACTTGGGAGTCTATGGCATACATTTACCAAACAGTATAAGCTGGACATCTTGTCCAGATTGGGCTTCATTTGCAGCAACAGCCCTAAAAGGCATTGTGTCATGATGCCACCTAGGATTACTGGTAACCTGGGATTTTGACCCTTTTGTCAGATCAGATGGACAGGGCAAGAGGATATGGAAGAGCTGAAGTAGTTTACTTTTGCTCTTCAACCTGTGGGTCTTCAGATCCACATCGGATCTGACACGGCCGCATTTTCCAGCTACGGCTGCATGCTCCTCCCCTTACCCATAATGTCCCCTGTCCCTTTGTCCCTTCAGATCTCGTTTGCTGTCTGAGAGGGAGCAACGTGGTCTGAACTCCAGAGCATTTAGAAGTGTTTTTGAACAGTCATTTGTTCCCTTTTTTGGGTTTTCTATCTGTAATTTCTCTAATACCTTTTTTCTGTACTTTCTCGAGGTTCTCCGTAGCAAAAAAAAAAGTAGTTTGTAGGCTTTGCTATCTTCCTCCCCTCTTTTCTTTCCACGTGGTGCTTGTGCGTGTGTTTTGGGCAGGCTAAGGCATGGCAGATGCTCCAAAGCCAGGCTTTAAAAGGTACACAGTGTGTGTCCATAAGCTTTCTCCGGCAGATGACCACACACTGTGTGTGGTTTGCTTGGGGGTGGCTCACCTCCAGTCCCCCTGTCCTATTTGCACTGAGTTTAATCCCAGGGCACTTAAGGACAGGCAGGACAAACTGATCTTTAAGGGACTGTTGCTGTCTTCTGCTGGGACTGAGGTCCCATCGTCCCCTGCTGGGAAAACAGTGGCTGCTGCTTCGTCTTCCCCTTCCACAGCCTCTGGGACTCACCCTCCCGCAAAGAGGCCCAGGGAAGGGGATAAAGTCAAGAAGGATCGGCCTCGCAAGCGAACCACTGACTGCTTGTTGGAGGCCGGCCCCCCGCCGAAGGTTAAGCCTGTTTCCAGGCCAGTGACACCTCGGCTCATGTCCCCTAGGTTATCACCTGAGCCAGAGGTACAGGTTAGCTAGTCGCCCCCTAGGCCTTCTCCCCACCGGCTTTCCCGGCCTACTTCGGCGGTGTACTCCTGCTCTACTCGGAGCTTGTCTGAAACCGAGATGGGCAAGATGATGCTGAGGTTTATCCGCAGTCAAATCCAGATGGGGGTCTTGCCAGGGCCTTCTCCCACTGGAGTGGGCTCCTTCCAGCCATTGTTTAGACCCAACACTCCTCCTCCAATCTGACCTGCGGTTTCAGAGTCGTTGGATCCAAGGACGATTGGAGTCAAGGGCTCGGCACCGACGGTATCCTGTACCTCAACGCCGGCCAGTGCCTTGAGTGTGTCTTATCCAACTGGATCGGACCTGAGCTGTCGTAGCTGTAGCCTCGGGGTCGGCTCAGAGGGGGTGCGCTCTGCTCCAAGCTTGTCTGAGAAAAGCATTCCTCTCTGCTCCCAGAGGCACAGCTCTGGCTCCCCAGTCAGATCAGTGGGGAGCGGCTTCCTCTCGGTCAGCCCAGGAAGTCCGTTCCACCTCTGCATTTGACGTGGTGGAGAGAGTTCTCTCAGGGTGGAATCCTTTGACCATTTTGTCTTTGGAGTCCGTCCAACCCTCCCTGGCCTTGAGTGTGGTTCCGACCATCTTGCCCGCTCAGGGCCAGCCCGTAGCTGTAGTGCCCCAGGAAGTTCCACCTTTGGAACCACCCGCTTACGAGACCTCCCCAGACAGTCTCCCTGAGGAGCGCCCCCCCGCAAGCCTACATGTAAAAGGAGGCACTTGGACTCTCCTCCAGAGTCCCTCACGAAAGACACGGACCTGGATGAAGGGGAAGGTTCTCCAAGATCACTCCCTGAGGATGTCTCCTTTGGAAACATCATGGAGATCCTTCGCCAAAGACGGGGGTGGTCCCGCCCCAAAAACAATTTCTGGCGAATCTGTGTTTCTGGAGGCATATGGGTCTCCCATCCTGCCGATCCACGTGTAGATTTAATAACATCTAGGGCGTGGAAGGAGCAGGACACCATAGAGCCAATACCCAAGCTCCAGGATAAAGTCTTAAGCCCCCCTCGGACAAGTTACACTGGCACAAGGGGTCCCCTGTAGATGCTATGATGGTGGTGGTGGCGAACTCGCCCAGGAGTGTTCCATGGTCCATCTGCCTGACCAAGAGTCAAGAGCGTTGGATCATTTTGGGAAGTGAGTTTATGCTTCAGCGACCTTCTGTGTGAGGGTGCTGAACTACATGGCCCACGTCATTCAACTCGAGAGATCTGGTCAAGGAAGTCACGGAGTCGACCCCTGGGTCCATGTCGGCAGGGGACAGGAAGACATTCAATGCAAGAATGGCCACCCTAAAAGCTGTAACCAACACATTTATGTGTTTGCTCTCCCATGCCACGGAGGGAGCCGCACGGATGGTGGGGTCAGGCATTGCCATCTGGCATTACGTCTGTCTCCACTTATGTCAGTTCTCGGAGCCCTTCAAGGCATCTTTTACCAATGCCCCTTTTGTTGGTTCTTCCCTTTTTTGGGAAGACAGTCAGAGAGACTTTGGTCCAGAGTCAGAAGGACGGGAAGACGCTGTCTGCCATCAGGATCCACTTCTCACCGCCTCAAAGGTCCTTTTCCAGAAACCATTGAGGCCAGAAGAACATGTGGTTCCGCAAGTCTCCGGTGTTTTCCCGGGACGCTCAGGCAGAGGGGGATATGATAGATGCCGCACTAGAGGCAGAGGGGGTCCTAAGAATTTTGGATCCCGAGAACCATTCTCTGATAAACCTGGGCAGCAGCCCTGAGAGGTTGTCCAGCTGTCCATCTCTGGAGGCAGTCTGGGGCCGCTTCTCGCTCCACCCACTTGCATAGGAGTCCATCACTAAAGATCAGTGGGTGCTCCGAGTCATATCCAGAGGATATTTCATTCCGTTCAAGGATCCTCGTCCATCCAACAAAGCCCTCCTGGACATTCCACCCACAGAGCGGAGGAGGCAGCAGTGCATGTAGATTCACTGCTAAGAAAACGAGTCATCTCACTGGTCCCCCCAGACCAGTCCGCATCAGGGGTTTATTCCAGATTTTATTAGTGCCAAAAAAGACGGGGGACCTCAGACCATTATTGGATCTATCCAATTTGAACCTATCAGTAACCAAGAATAAATTCTGGATTGTCATGATTCAGTCTATCCTGCCCTATCTGCAGGCCAGAGACTGTCGACCTCTAGGATGCATACTATCACATCAAGATGGACAGGTGCTACCGGAGGTTCCTTCGCTTTTGGCTGGGAGCCAGTCATTACCAATTTCAAGCCCTCCCCTTTGGTCTCACCATAGCCCCCCGGGTGTTCACCAAGGTAATGGCGGTAGAAGCGGCTCACCTGAGGCTTCAGGACATTTAGGTCTTTCCATACCTGGACAATTGGCTCTTTTCTGCCCCTTCAGAGCATCTACTATGTCAGGCCAGGGACTCCTTCCTTCAGCTAGCCAACAAGTTGGGCATTACAATCAATATCAACAAGTCTGCTCTTCACCCGGTTCAGATTTTAGATTTCATTGAGGCACGGCTGGACACACTACAAACGAAGTTGTTCCTTACGTCAGACAGGATATGCAGCTTGAGGTTGCATGTCTTACAGATTCTTCATACCCATTTACCAACAGCCAAAGCAGTGTTAAGGGCTGTAAGTTCCATGGCAACTACGAGAAATCTTCTTCCAGTGGCGCGCCTTCATTTGAGGGTACTGCAGTGGACACTGGCGGTTCAGTGGTCACAGTTAGACCTTCCATTGTCTTTTCCGGTGAGAATTTCAAAAGTGTGCAGGGACTCCCTTTGGTGGTGGATTCAGTCCTGGGTCTCCTCAAGGGACGTCTGTTTCAACATCCTTTCCCCAAGACCACAGTGACCATGGATTCCACCCTACTAGGGTGGGGAGGGCACTGCTCAGGAAGGACAGTCCAAGGCACATGGTCCACTTCCAAGATGTATCTGCACATCAGTGTTCTAGAGATGTGAGCGGTTCTTCTTGCGGTGCAGGCCCTCCATGTTCATCTTCCACTGGGAACGATTGCAATTCAGACGGACAATATGTCAGTGGTCTGGTATATCAGCAAACAAGTGGGAACCAAATCTTATCCCTTATGTCAAGAGGCCATGAAAGTGTTGGAATGGGAGACTTCCGGCCGCTTTTTGGTGGCAACGCACATCCCGGGACGGTCCAACATTCTAGTGGGCAGGCTCAGCAGATAGATTCTGATGCCTTACATGTAGTCTCTGAATCCTTCAGTAGCAGAACAGATCTTCCTAGAGTGGGGTCGTCCTTGCTGAGATCTCTTTGCATCTCCTTCCCAACGCGAAATGCAGCGAGTTTTTCTCTCTGAACACCCCACCGGGGGAAGCCCCCAGAGACACTCTGATTCATGCCTGGCCTCCCGGGCTTCTTTATGCATATCCTCCTCTTCCCCTTATATCGAAGTTTCTACAGAAAGCCCAAAGACTGGGGAGCACTGTGATCCTCATCACCCCATTCTGGCCTTGACAGGTTTGGTTTCCCTTACTCAGGTCTCTAGTTGTTCCACCATTGAGGTTGGATCCGGTCCCAGATCTGCTCTCTCATCTCTCAGGGATCCCTCATCCAGATCTGGACAGTCTGAAGCTCACTGCTTGGCTGCTACGGTTCCGATGATTATTAGGACTCCCGGTCTGTCATCACCTGTTAAGTCCATTCTGGTGGCGAATCATAAGTTATCCACCAGAAAAGTCTGTCGTAGTAAATGGAAATGCTTTTTTATATGGACCAATCAGAGGTCTTTGGATCCTTTCACTGCTCCGCTTTCGGCAGTTTTAGATTTTCTAGCTAGCATTTTTCATCAGGGAGCTAGATCCTCTACGGTGAAAGTCCAACTAGCAACCATCTCTAATTTTCATGTTGGGGTAAGCATGTCTTCATTGGCTTCCTGTAAACTTTGTAAAACCTTTCTCAAAGGTGCCTTTCTTCTCAGACCCCTAATTAAGGACCCGATTCCGCTGTGGGACCTCACCTTGCTGTTGCAGGCATTGGTCTCTCCCCCCTTTGAGCCTGCGGCATCTGTGGATCTACAGTTTTTGACCTGGAAAACTGCCTTCTTGGTTGCCATCACGTCTGCTAGAAAGGTGTCGGAGCTTCAAGCTCTTTCTATCAAAGTCCCTTATATGATCTTTCATAAAGATAGAGTGTCGCTACGCACTAACCCGTCCTTCCTTCCCAAGGTAGCTTCGGAAGCCAATATTAATCGGACCATCAATTTGCCTGTATTTTTTCCTAACTACCAGAACAAAGTGGAATACAAATTACATTTACTGGACGTACATAGGCATTTGAGGTTTTACCTTCACAGGACTAAACCATTCCGCAAGTCTGATCAACGTTTTGTGTCCTATGCCAACCCCTTCTTTGGTAAACCTGTTTCAAAAGTGACAACTGTTCACTGGATTTCGCAGTGCATTGGCTTATTCAGATAGAAGTTTGTCTCTACCAGGAAAAGTGAAGGCTCATTCGACCCGATCTATGGCTACATCAGCGGCCTTTTGGTCTAGGGTCTCTCTGGATATTTATTCAGCTGCTACTTGGGCCTCATCTCACACCTTTATTTCTCATTTTAAACTGGATTTGGTCTCTAGGAGTAGAGCATCCTTTGGCTCTGTGGTACCCCGGAATGTCTTTCCATGAGGGCCTCCCAAGAGTTAGGTAGCTGGGGACTCTGTCCCACAGTTTGAAGAGCAAATGAAGTAAACTACTTCAGATAAAGAAGTTATGTACTCACCATAATGTTAACACCATAAGTTGAAGCCATCTAATAAACCCAAGGTAATGCTACGTTATAGTAACAATGTGTATGGGATATGTGATATTATTAAGCAAAACCGGAAGATACTAAGAAGTGACAATCACTTGAAGGATATTTTAGATGAGAAACATAGATTTACCTTCAAGCGAAATAGTAATATAAAAGATATGTTATGCATAGAACCTGGTTTGAAAAATAAGAAGGCTAACAGTGTTTCCTCTGCACACATGAGAACAGGGACTTTTCCCTGTAGGCATCGTAAAGCATGTTCAAATGTGAATGGTTTAAATTATTTTATATATCCTGTTACAAACAAAAAATACACATTTGAGTTTTATGCAGATTGCCATACAGAGAATGTGGTTTACTTGGCATGCTGCAAGTCATGTCCGAGTTTTTATGTTGGAAAAACTAAGTTAAAAACAGGAATATTGCACCATTTGTCATCTATTAGACAGAAGGATAAACATAATGCATTGTACCAGCATGTTTCTAGCTTTCCAGGTCATACTTTTGTTTTTATGGTTCTGCATGTTGCACAGATGAAAAAAGGGGGGGACATTGTAAATGATACAGAGTATGCAGAGTTAAGATGGATCATACAGTTGGTTGCATTTAACCCACCTGGTTTAAACAGTTCTGTACCTTTAAAACCAGCCTTAAAGAAAAGGTGGGCAAGTATAGAAAGTAATTGGTTGCGTTTAGAAATGTTTTAATTTAAAGACTGTCATGGTTATGTGTAGTTTGTCTGATGAAGGGTTTTTTAACCTGAAAGCGCTTACATTTTATAATAAAAGATTACGGCCAGTTTGGACTCTGTTTCGTTTGTTTTTGGATTTGTTCTTACAAGAGGTTTTATGTAAGTAATGCATGTGAGAAAACTATTTTTATTGACATATTCTGCTTTTTGTGTAGAGTAAGTGCATGGAGGCAGAATTTGGTCCATTTTGGGACTCCCATGGAAAAGTTTACCTCAGAACTTTCTGAAAGGATTTTCGACTGGAAACAGACTGCCTGCCTGCCTTGCTTGGATTACTTTTGAATACTTAGTAATGCTGTACAATTATATATTTTTTATTATTATTTTATGTTTTGTTTTAAGACGAGTTTGTTAGCTACTTCTACTACTATTGTCTGATCTGATTAATATACAGTGATTAACTAGAGATATATCGACTGAAAATCTTCCACACAGAGAAGTTTCTTACACTGTTTTATATACCTTAAACAAACGTCAGGAGCATTTTCTTCCTCCGGTAGATAGCAAATACTGGAGTAATGATGGGAGAGAGAGCAGTAACTGAGAACATGTTTTTTTGGGGAATGTAACAAGTTTTCCTGCATAGTACTTTGTTAGAAATGTTGGGGGGAGTAAGTGGTTGTTACTGCTTATTTCCATTTGTTTGCTGGGAAAGTCCATCTGGGCACACGCATCCCTTTTCAGTGGAGGCACGTGGAGAAAAGCTGCATGAGAAGTAATAGCAGTAATACATATGCAAAGCACAGAATACTTGGTAACATTTAGTAGCCTTACATGCAAAGCTGCATGAGGGCTTTCTATAGTAGTAGTTATACAACATCCAGAATGCTCAGATAATATTAGTAGCGTTACTTACAAAGTTACAATGAATTAAGCAGGTAAGTAGGAAATAAGCAAAAATATATTAGAGCAAATATAATTGGGTATTTTGTCATAAAAAGAATAGAAAGCAGAAAAATGAGAGGAGAGAAGAGAAAGTTACTGACGTTTGTGCATAGGAGAGGAACTTTAAGAATAATTTAGCATGGGGAGAAGCAGAAACATAGCTAGGAGTCTAGCAGGAACAGTTTTAACTTATTTTTGAAGAAATGTGCATTGTTGAGGACTCTGATTAGAGGAAAACTTGAGTTATAGGATTTTGAGTAAAGAGCATTTCCTGCTTTGTTTTGAGCTCTGTGAACTGAGAAAAGATGCTTATTATATCAAAGAGCTCTATTGGTGGAATGTAGTTGTAGTATAGTGTTTAGGGCAGGGCACGTTTCAGAGTGAAAGACTAATCTGTGTGTAAATTGAAGTCAAGAAGATTTGAGGTAGCTTTCATTCCTATCATCCACAAGGAACGTGGGTGGTAAGCAGCTTAGGTGTTAACCAGGCTTGGGGTGCCATTTACAGATCCATAGGGGATCCAGATTCTGATGCCCGATGCTTCTTACTTATTCTGGGGAGCACACATTGTCCCTGAAAAAAGAGATGAAATAACAAGGACAGGGGCAGATCATCAGTCTTGTAGATGTTTTGCTTATTTTTATTTCACAATTTAGTAATCGAGTAGGGGAGCTGGGCTGTTGACCCTTTTCTGTTACAACCCTGGTACAACTCTACAGTAACAGACTCAAGGTGATTTACAGAGTATCAGTTTAACAGTAATATAGTGTGGTCTGAAAATAAGTGCATGCCACAGAAGCAAAGATTCCAATACACAATTGCTGTAGCTTTAGCTAGCATCATGACATTTGTGCTTTGATTAATTTTGCAAATGCTGCCTAAGTTTTTGTTTGTTTTTTATGTGTGGAATTTTTTTTTTTTTCTGGTCCCCTCAGATCTCATTAACGGCCAGGCTCCCGATACCCAATGTCCTTGCTGGGTCTGCCATCTACTGTCCACCACCCCCCAAACATTTTTGCTGGGGCCAGTCGTGGACCCTGACGATGTCCTGGGAGCTCGCCTTGACTGTGCTTCTGCCAGGGGGTTATGACCTACCCATTTCCCTTTCCCCATCCACCATGGGGGTAGCTCCCTTCTTTGGACCTTTGGGAAGCGTATCAGTGAGCAGCTTCCCCCCTGGGATGGGCACGCCCTTGTCTTTGGAGGACACTCCATCAGTCGCTCAAGCCTGTAATCGAACACAGGTCACATGGGTCTTAGGGCTTTATCCTTCTACACTACTAGAGCAGCTTATGTTTGGAAAATTTTGAGGTTTTCATAGCTATATGCAGCTGATTCCATATGCTGCCAATCATTTTAGATATTCAGATCTGTACTGAGGCCAGAAGTCCTCTGGTTGATCACAGACTGCACCACTGTGATGTGGTACATCAGTAAGCAGGGTACCTTGTGTACAGACTGGTATAGCCTAGGACCTGGCATTAAAGCAGAACCTTCAGTACAGAGTACCTTTGTAGACCACGTGAGCAGAACCTATGAATAGAAATCGATCCCAAAAGCATTTCCTAAGCTCATTATAGTATGAGGGACCTGGGTTTCTGGCAGTACTGTGGGAAACAAAATTGCCTACAAAGTTCTCTACCAGGTATCCATGCATGGGACTGCAACAGTGGATACTTGTTCATTTAGCCTTTCCCAGTAATCCCAAGGTACTCCTAAAGGCAAGACTGAACAGGAAGACCGAATTTTGATGGCCCTACTTCCTTTGCCAGGATGAGCATAGAAGATGTGCGGTTTCCCCCTCTCTCTCTTTTACAACCTACCTGCTCAATAGCAAGGAAACTGTTGCACCAAAATCTTAAAAATCATATGTTACTAACCTGAACATCCAATGTCTTGACTGAAATCACTGTTGCAGTATTCCTGTTAGATGGATTGTCACCGCTGACATCTGGCAGGTGTATCAAAGCTTTACCTTCTCTAGGTCGTACATCCAAAGCATGACCTCAGCTCGTGTGCATTGGGATATACAGACAGACATATGAGCATGGATCCCCAGACTGTCCCATTGCCAGCCGGGACACACAGGTCTTGCTTCTGTCGGACTGATCGCCATTTGGTTGATGGTAAATTTGCGTTGATTGTTTATCCAGATAAGTGCTCTAATGGGGAACCTTCCTTTTTTACTCACTCTGTTTTGTTGAAAGTTGTTAGATGTCATCTAGGAGGAGTAAGTACGAGTTTGGTAGGCAAATTCCATGCAAGGACTTGAATACTGGGTGTTTCTTTTGCCTAGGCCCAGAACATGATCTCAGTTTTATTTATTTATTTATTTCCAGTTTAATTACCAGGGAAGTCCACTGGGTCCATATGTGCCCGTTTTCAGTGGTGGCCCGGGGGGAAAAGCTCCAAAATACATAATAAAGTAAAGATACAAAAGGACAAAAGATACAGTATATAGAACAGTTTACAAGTATGTACATTCAATGATAAGCATGAGCAACAAAGTTCATTGTGATTGATCTTAAGGATAGTACTGTACAGATTCATTTGAGCATACATTCTTATGTTTTAAGTGTGGAAACACTGTACATACACAAACTTAAAGTAAGATGCTATTTACAATATTTACAAAGATGGAATCGTGTGATGAGTAGCTATAGGAGTTGCAGAGAGCATTGGATCCATTCATTAGGAAATAGCTATGAGAGTTATAGAGAGCTTAGGAACCTGGGAGAAAACCTCCTGGGGGGCATATACGTAAATAGAATTAGGTAGGGTGAAAGCAGGTACATTTCCATTTAGTGGACAGGTATGTGAAAAGCTGGGTTTTGAAGTTTTCTGAGTTTGATATTGTCCTTAGAGTGGAAGGGAGAGAATTCCATTTCTTGCCTAGTGAGAAAGAGAGGAGAAGTTGGCCAGCAGGTCGTTTAGGTTTGTGGATAGTAATTAAGTTTTGGTGTTCAGATCTGAGATTTCTGCTAGGGGTGTAAGGGGGAAGGGTGTTTGTTAGAGCAGGACATTTTGTTGGGTGAAATAAAAGTCTGTGCAGTGGTGAGTTGGAGGTAGTCTAGGTAATTTGTGAGTTCTAGCCAATTCAGAGATTGAAGGGTAAGGCAGTGATGGGTGGAATTTTTGGATTTGGTGGCAAATTTAGAGATTTTATTATAGCAGTTTTCCAGTTTGGAGGTGATAGAGGAGGACAGGTTAGTTAGAAGAGGGGCCCTGTATAATAAGGAAGGATGAAGGTAAGTAGTGGCCAGAGTATGCCTAGTAGGGTTGGAGAGAAAGAGATTGTTCCTGTTAAGCATGCCTAACGTTTGGTGGGTTTTCTTTATATTTTGTTGAATATAGATATCAAACTTGAGGTATTCGTCTATAGCAATGCCAAGAAGTTTAGCGAAAGGAACCACTTCTATAGGTGAGTTGGTTTGACTAAGGACTTTGCATGCATTTTTGTCATAAGAGTAAGTCTTTGGAGGGAATAGTAGAATTTTTGATTTATTTGCATTGAGAGAGAGGTAGTTTTGGCGCATCTAATTTTCAGTAGTTGAAAAAGCAGTTTGGGTTTTAGTCAGCAAGTCAGGGAGGTTAGAGGCAGAGCAGACTAAAGTTGAATCGTCTGCATATTGAATGATTTTGGCATCAGGAATAGCAGTGTGAAAGTTATTGTTAAAGATGTTAAAAAGCATAGGTCCGAGGATGGACCCCTGTGGTATGCCGGTTGGGGTAGGTAAGAAGATAGAGGTGGAGTTCTTCCATTTAACTGCCTGTGATCTATCTGACAGGTAACTAGAGAACCAGGATAAAGCATTTGGTGAGAGATGTAGGTTTGAGATGATAGAGAAGGTGTTTGTGGGAAACAGTATTGAATGCTTTAGAAAGATAGAGGAGAACTGTAGATGTTCTTCATGTTTCACTGTTGCAGTCATCACATTTGGGTTATCTGCCTGCAGGTAGCCCTCAGCCGGCCTGAATACCAGAGTCTTGGATTCCTGCATTGGATGCTGTCTCTTCTTCCATGACGTCAAGTCGTCAGGGGTATAAAACATGCAGCCGACGCCATTACATCAGTCTTTCTTGCCGCACGGTGCCCGACACAGAAGCAGTTCGCAAGTGCCAGTCGGCCGACTCCTGAAATTTTCGTTTTCGAGTTTCAGAATGGAAGTCTTCAAAAAAGCTAAGAACCCCATTGGGGATCCTTTTACTTGCTCTTAACTGATGTCAGTAAAAGTTAACAATTGTCTTACCTGTGGAAAACAAATACCTCACAAAGATTTTCATTCGTACTGCATTCCTTGCTTAGGCCCAGACCACGACGTCCCTTGCTGTCGGTTTTGTGCCTTGTTCAACCCCTGAACTATTCGTCGTCTTGTCTATATTTCCAGCTAATTATTTTGGTACTCAGTATAACTATCCAGAAATGGCTTCGGTAAGCCATCCAACTACCGATATTCCAAAAAAAGTAAGGATAAAGACGGAGACAGACCGCATAGGTCCAAAACCGCCGCTGACGCTTTTGTTAACCTAGTCGCCAGTCCGCTGGTACTCAGTGAGGCGCTTTCGCAGCCCCTGATACCCGCTACTTCAGATTCACAGGCCTCTACTGAGACCCATTCGGAGTCCGGTATGCCGCAAGATGCTTCTTCAACTATGGAACCTGTGGATGCCTCTACCTTGGATGGGTCCGGAGCCGCTGTGCAGGCACCAGCTTCTTAGGGTGTATTCAGGCCTACAGACTTGCATTTTAAACCGACGCCATCTTCTTCCAGGCCTAAAACTCGACCCACACCTAGAAAACTGACGTCCAGGCCCATATGCCTAAAAAAAAAACAAATACTTAGAATGGTTAAAGACCTTATTACTTTAATTAGGGGAAGCCAGGCTTCCCCCTCTAAGAGACCTAGAACTGATTTTCCTTCTGATTCTTCTCATCAGGATTCTGATATTTCTCTTTCTTCTGATTACCAGGATTTGCCCTTATCTACCTATGAGGATTCTGATGTGGTGAAACCTTGCACACTCTTAGGGAGCATTTCCGCTGGGGAAGCCAGGATTTCTGACTCCAAAAAGAGGCTTAGGGAATTGTTACTCCTTCCACAACACAGGCCTTTAGCTATCCCGCCTGTTCTGGACGTTGTAGATGATGCTTTCTTGGAATCTAGCCTGTCCCCAGACACTTTACCTCCAGCTCCCAGAAAACCTGAGAGGTATTAAAGTACCTGACACTCACAAGTTCCTCTTCAAGAATCCTACTGTGGATCCAGAGACCTTTTCCCAAGGACCAAAGGGCATTAAGGCTACTGCTGCCAAAAATCCTACTCCTTCTGATAGAGATTCTAGAGCCTTGGACAGATGGGGTAAGAAGGTATACACTTCTACTTTAGCCATTAGGGCTTTAAATTGCCAGTTTTATATGTTAAAGTACCAGCAGCATATTATGGGACTACTTAAACAGAAAATGATGTTGATTCCTGACTGTGCTGAACAGAAATAATTACAGGATTTAATGCATTCTGCTGAACAAGTTGTTAAACATACTTTGCAATGTGGTTTTGACTCTTTAGAAGCATCTTGCAGGGCTGCTGTCACTGGGTCTATACTTAGAATGCATGCTTGGCTTAAGGAGCAAAACTTGCCAAATTATGTTAAAGCTAAATTACTGGATGCTCCCTTTTGCCAGATCATGTTAAAGCTAAATTACTGGATGCTCCCTTAAACCAAGACCGCCTGTTTGGCAACAAAGCAGAAGTCCTCAAAAAGGAGGAAAAAGCTAAATCTATGCAAACTGTTAAAGATTTCTTGCAAGTACAGTCTCCCAGATTTAGTAGGCATTGGCCTTCAAAGAATTGGTCCTTTCCAGCCTCTTCCAGGCCTTCAGTCCAAACCCAGGAACAGCAGACCACCTAGGTTACAGTCTCAGGCTACACACTGGCCTAAGCATTCTGGGGCTTCCACTTCCAAAGCAGGAAGTAGTAAGACTCTCCCCTATGGAAAAATGGCACACTGACTTAACCTTAACCCTTCCAAGCCCTGCTCAATTGCCTGCTCCCTTAAGAGGAAAGCTTGCCCTGCATGCAAAAAACTGGGAACTCATTACCCAGGACAAGTGGGTTTTAAATATAGTTTTCCAAGGATACAGATTCCACTTCCACACTCTACCCCAACCCCTAACGGTTGGCCAGACCAACCCCAAATCAGTGGGCAGAAGCTCAACAGCAGGTTCTCTCTCTTCTAAGTATCAGGGCTATTCAACCTGTCCCAGCAGAAGAAAGGAGTCAAGGTTTTTATTCAAGACTTTTCCTGGTACCCAGAAAAGACAGCTCCTGGCATCCTATCCTGGACTACTCTATTCTAAACACCTTTTTGGTAATCCCAAAATTCAAAATGCCAACACTTCAACAGCTGCTTCCTATGCTAGGCAAAGATGCCTGGTTGGCAAACTTAGACTTAAAGGAAGCTTACCTGCACATTCCAATAAGGGAATCTTGCAGAAAATACCTACGTTTCAAGGCAGGCTCCATGCACTATCAGTTCTCTGCACTTCTTTTTGGCTTATCTACTGTGCCGGGGTTGTTCACAAAGTGTCTAGCCCCAGCCATTGCATTTTGCAGGCAGAGAAATATGCAAATATACCAATACTTGGATGATTGTCTGATTCAGGCAGAAAGCCAGGACTTGCTATTAAAACGTCTGGCATTTGTAAAGAAACTTCTAACCTCACTGGGGTACACCATAAACTAAAAGAAACCTCACCTAGTACCTTGCCAACAGATTGTATTCCTTGGAGCAAGCTTGAACACAACTTCCCAGATGGCTTTCCTCACTCCAGAAAACAAGTTTATTTGACAGCCTTCTTCAAATTACTGGCCACAAAGACCCAGCTATCTGCAAGGAAAATTCTGCAAGCCCTGGGGTTCATAGCCTCTTGCATTCTACTAATTCCATATGCAAGACTGCATATGAGGAAACTACAATGGTGGAATGTGCTGGCGTCCTCTCCTGCCCAGCTGGTGAATCTGTTAATTCTGAGACAATGTTACAATTGCCTCATGTACACGGACAACCCTCTCCTCCTCCCACGTAACACTAACACTTGCGAGAGATGCAGCTATTTAGCCAAACTGGAGGCTGAGCTCTCTCAACTCAGGACTGGCAAGACCAGGCAGGAGGAGAAGGCAACTACACACACCACAATACCAGTCTCACATAACTCAACCACACCACTGAATCAAACACATAAACACACTAAGACATACTCGGAGGCTCTGAGTAAAAATTTACCTAAACAGCAGAGGCCTCCAAAGCAGACACCCAAGCAACTGCAAACTCAATACACCACACAAACAACAAAATCAGTGTGCAAAGCAGTCACTGCCCTTAAGGCCAAATACAACACCAAACATACTTGTCATAGGTGACTCCATAGTCAGACACACTGACGTCCCACTCACCAGGCTGAACAAGGAGAAGGTCACGGTAAGCTGCCTATCGGCGCTAGAATCCGCCACATAACACAAGCACTCAGGTCACTCCACGGCAAGTACAAGTATGACACAGTCATTGTCCATGCTGGTGTGAACGACCTGAGACGTACCTCCCTGGACTACATGAAAAGAGACATAGAGGAGCTCTCTGATTATTTAGCCCAGGCAGGTATGACCCTGACCCTGAGCAGTATCCTTCCTTCACCAAGAATGATGCCACAATATAGTGACAAGATGATCAGCTTTAACAATTGGCTTAATTTCTGGTGTCATTCAAAGGGGATCCAGTGCCTGTCTGCCTGGGATGACATGCTCGACAAGCCACGCTGCTTCGCAAGGGACGGCTTGCACCTGTCACCCTGGGATTCGGATATTGGCTAAGACTCTTGCCACCCCCATAGTGCCTTTTTAGGAAGGCTCAAATTCTAAACCTACCACCCTAGAAAACAAAACGTGAAGAAACTAAGGGTAATGCTGCTCAATGCCAGAAGTCTAAATCTCAAAATGCACGACTCGAGGCCCTTCTCAGTATGGAGAACATAGATGTCTGTGCTGTGACTGAAACCTGGTTCAAGGCTCCTGAGAGCACCCCGGCACTATCAGGTTTCATCTCATATCATGCTCCGCCCCAAAACCCGGACCACACCACAAAAGGAGGGTGTATCCATATTCATCAAGGATACCCACACCTCCAGGTTGGTGGCTACGCCGCGAAGCATCGGAAACCATCCAGGTGCAATTAACCATAGGCAAAACTGCTCTACAATTTGTAGCATGCTACAGGCCACCCTCTCAAACTCAGGAAACCCACACAGCCTTCCTGAAGACACTGGAGGGTATAAATGTATCACCAAACACCATCATATTGGGTGACTTCAACTACCCGAATATAGACTGGGAACATTACTCAAGCCCAAACTTTCTAGCCCAAAGGTTCCTGGAGTTCATAAATTCAAATGCCATGAAACAACTAGTCACCGTCCCCACAAGAGGAGAAAATATACTAGATCTCATCATCACGAACATGGGGACAAAATGCTCCACACCGAAGTATATCCCTCATTGGTGAGATCAGATCATAAACTAATCTCACTAGAAATCCACATCCACGACCACAGTGAAGAACTTCTCTAAAGCAAACTTCACACTACTCAAGACAGGTGTGGTATCCTTCAAGGCCCCCGAGCCAATGGAAACCACAACCCAAGCTGTGGAAGCCCTTACAAATGCCTTCTATGAACACCTTCAGGACTGCATGGATCAGGCAATCCCAAATAAAACCAAGACTCTTTCCACCAAGGGCAAACGTCCAGTCTGGTGGACCCCAGCCATAAACAAACTTTACAATAGGAGGAGAAAGCTATTACATGATAGAGCAAAATCCCAAAAAGGGAAGGCATCTTTGATCAGCACTAGCAAGAAACTACGATCTCTCATAAAATCATCCAAGGCCAACTTTGAGAGAAAAATTGCCATAGATTCAAAAGACAATCATAAGGCCTTCTTCAGCTATGTCAGAAACCTGGGTGGAAACTCCCAGATATGCTCAGAATTAGTCCAAAATGATACAAAAATCACTGAACCCACAGACATTGCCAACATACTGGCAGACAGGTTCAGTGCAAACTTCACCCTCCCCAAAAGGAGAGATAACTATCCCAACTGAGAGTAGCCTCCCAGACATCTCAAATGCGCAGGTGAAAGCTGCTCTCTCTAAAGCTAAAAACACAGCATCAATGGGACCGGATAGGGTCCCCGGCTGTGTGCTACATGAACTCAGTGAAGAACTAAACCCGCACATAAGGCAGCTGTTTAATCTTAGCCTCAACACAGTATATGTGCCCAAGGAGTGGCGTACGGCAACTGTGGTCCCACTCCACAAAGGCGGTGCCTCTACGAACTCTGGTAATTACCGCCCCATAAGCTTAACAAGCCTTGTCTGCAAAGCTATGGAGAGGATCATAATGGAACTCATAAACAAGGACATAGGGGACTTGCAGACCTTGGACCCAACCCAGTTTGGCTTTGTCAAGGCCAGATCTTGCCTTTTGAACTTGGTCGACTTCTTCGAAACAGTCACCAAGGCCACTGATGAGGGAAAGGCAGTCCATACAGCCTACCTTGACCTTGCAAAAGCAATACCCCACTCGGGTATTATAGAGAAACTTACCAGCTTAAATGTAAACCCATATGTCACAAGATGGGTTGCAAACTGGCTAAAGGACAGAACCCACAGGGTTAGAGTTGCTGGAGCCATGTCAGACTCCAAGCCGGGTTACAAGTGGAGTCCCACAGGGCTCAGTCCTTGGCCCCTATTGTTCGGCATCTACTTCTCAGAAGTACAGGCAAACATAGGAGGACTATGGCTGACAAAGTTTGCGGATGACTGCAAACTGGGTGCCATAGTGGATAGTACATCGGACACAGACATCCTTCAGAGGGTCTCACGAAACTGATAGCTGGTGCCAGAGCCATGGCCTGAAGTTAAACGCAAAAGTGTATAGTCATACCCTTCGGGAAAAACAAGGTAACCCCAAGCTACCATATAGGTGGCAAACCCACTAAGCACAGAAGAGGTTATCAGGGACCTGGGGACCCAGGTTGACAGTGGCCTCTCGCTTGACACTCACGTTGCTAAAGTGGTTCAAAGACCTTCTACATTGCCCACCTTATCATGAAGGGATTCACATCCAGATCAAGTGAGGTCATTGTTCCCCTGTACTCTTCACTTATCAGACCAATGATAGAGTACAATGCCCCATTCGGGATGTATCTCCCGCCACACCTGCAGCAATTGGAGAGACCCCAAAAGTTCCTCACCAAAGGATAAAGGGACTCCAAAACCTGTCATATGCTGCCAGACTGAAGAAAGTCCAAGTCTATTCAGTTGCATACCGCCTGCTCAGAGGTGACCTGTGCCTGACATACAAGGCCATGACCAACCCGGAATTAATGGACATGCTCCACCTGAAAAAACACAAAGCCATCAAAACCACTAGAGCAAGAGACTTAAACGTTAGCACGGATATAAATAGGATGTGCTGGAGGGATAGATTTATCACCCAGAGACTCCCCATGCTGTGGAATAAAATCCCGTCCATGTGAGGCAGAGCACCTCGCTGGCTCTATTCAAGAGAAATCTTGACCGTGGATGGGAGATCATAGGTTTACCCGAATCATCTCTGTGTCACTACTGGACAGAGGCACAACAAACTAATGGGCACAGTATTTCTAACATAAGGCGGCAAGCCACATAACTTTGGGCTAGGCTTATAAATGCCCTAGGGCAGTTAGCCTAGTATAAACCTATGAACCTATGAACCTATTTAAAAAGCCTATGGTGTCAACATTCTTGGGACCTGGAGTCAATGATTACTATCATTCCTTGTATAAAGACAGAGTTCCTTTGGTGGGCAGAGGCCTGCTACCACAACAAAGGGGTTCCCCTTCACTCTACCCCCTGTCACCCAAACCCTAACAACAGACGCATCAGACTGTGCATGGGGGGCTCACTTGGCAGGGCAGTGCATTCAGGACAAATGGAACCCGAGACAGATGCACCTGCATATCAACCAAAAAGAAATGTTATCTGTACAGAATTCCCTGACAGCCTTCAAAGACCAGATTCTTCCAAGGCAATTATTGGTAAAGACAGACAACACCACAGTTATGTGGTACATAAACAAGCAGGGGGGAACCCACTCGTACCATCTCTGCAGACTAGCCATGGCTCTGTGGAACACAGCCTTGAGCTACCAAGTGCACCTACAAGCTCAATTCCTGCCAGGCAAGCTAAATTCACTGGCAGATGAACTAAACAGAAATCTCATGGACCCACATGAATGGAAACTGGAATCAAAAATATTCAACCTATTGAGGAACAAATGGGGAACTCCAGAGACAGACCCGTTTGCCTCCCCTCAGAACTACTAATTGGACAAATTCTGCACAAGGACTTCCACAGTCAAGCTTGGAAAGTGGATGCCCTGTCTTTTATCTGGGAAAGCCTCTCGGTTTATGCCTTTCCCCGCGAAGGTTCTGCTAAAGATCAAACAGGACAAGCCAAGGACAATACTGATTGCACCAGACTGGCCACACCAGCACTGTTACCCCCTCTTGTGCAGTATGACACTGCTGGAACCTTGGCACCTACCTCAGACACCTTCCCTGCTGTCCCAGCAGGCGGGCCAGATTCTGCACCCTCAGCTTCAAACCTTGAACCTTGCAGCCTGGCTAATTCCTTGAGCTCTCCAATAGCATCCCTCAGCAGGTGCTAGACGTCATTCTGGAGGCAAGGAGGCCTAGTACTAGAAAATCCTGTGCTGAAAAGTGGAAAAGATACTGTTCCTGGAGCCATACTCAGGGGATGGGCACATTGGTGCCCAGCTTATCTCATATTTTGCAGTATTTAACAGAAATGCTCCACAAGGGCCTATCCTTCTCATCAATTAAAATTAATTCCTCTGCCATTTCAGCTCATTATAATATTGAACCACCCCTCTTGTCTCACCCCCTGCTAAATTAATTCCTCAGAGGGGCCAAAAATTTAAGACCCCCCCCCCCCCAGGTGAGCCCCTACTCCAGCCTGGGACCTTAACTTTGTATTGGAAAAGCTCACTCTCACTCCATTTGAACCAGCTGCAACTGCAGAGTTGAAATTCCTTTCTTGGAAAACAGCCTTCCTTCTAGCCATCACTTCAGCAAGAAGAGTGTCTGAATTACAGGCCCTCATGGCAGTGGAGCCCTTCATTATCTTCCATGCAGACAGGATTTCCGTCAGGACCAGTCCTTCCTTTATGCCCAAGGTGGTGTCTAGTGTGGTCCTAAATCAGTCCATTCATTTGCCTAACTTTTTCCTGAATCCACAAAACAAAGGAGAATGAATACTGCATTCTTTGGACATGCACAGACAACTTTGGTTTTATTTGGACAGGACTAAGCCTCTCTGAAAATCTGAACAGCTGCTAGTTGGCTTTGCTGCAGGGGCAGAGGGGAAGGCCATTTCAAAGCAAACCATTTCTAAATGGATAGCCCATTGCATTCATTTCTGCTATAAGCACCATGGAAAGCTCTACCACACAGGGGATAAGATCACATTCCACCAGGGCTGCATCAACCTCTACAGCTTTTCTCAGAGGAGTCCCTACTAGGAACATCCTAGAAGCTGCTACCTGGAGCACTGTACATACCTTCACTAAGCATTACCACATGCCTATTTTTTCTAAATCCAGAGCTGGTTTTGCCACTGCAGTCTTGCAGGGCTTAATAGCTGGTCCTAATGCTTTCTAACTTCCTCCTCCCTTCTTTAGCTTTGGGAATCAACCCAAATGTGATGACTACAACAGTGAAACACAAAGAAGATAGTACAGTTGTCTACACTTAACATAAATGTAGATGTTCGAGTGTATTCACTGTTGCAGCCCTGGTTACCCTCCCTCCAGCACCCCGACTTCTCTTGGCTCTACCTTTCCTTCTTGTTTGGTGTATTTAAGCTTTTTGATGCATTTGCTTTTTGTTGGAGGTGTACCATAACATATAATTGCTTCCCATTGTGGGGGCACCTGACATCTGGGGCAAGAAAAACTGATGTAATGGCGTCGGCTGCATGTTTTATACCCCTGATGACCTGACATCATGGAAGAAGAGACAGCATCCGAAGCAGGAATCCAAGACTCTGGTATTCAGGCCGGCTGAGGGCTGCCTGCAGGCAGATAACCCAGTTGTGATGACTGCAACAGTGAATACACTCGAACATTTGCATTTATGGTAAGTGTACACAACTGTACTATACTAAGTGTCCTGAATCTCGGGCTTGATTGACAGTTTCTAAGAAAAAGAGTAGAGCAGTTATAGTGCTATGGCCTGGGTGGAAGCCATACTGGGTAGGTGTAAGAAGTTGGTTTTGGGTCAGGAAAGGACTAAGTAGAGGTGGATGCATGATTTTGGAGATTGGGGAGAGCAGAGCACTGAGGCGGAAGGTTGAGATGTTGGTGTTTTTGCCTCCTTTGTGAAGAGGAAGAATACAAGCAGAGCGCCAGAGTTTGGGGACATATGATTCCTTTATAGATGTGTTAATAATGATGCTGATTGGGAGTGCTATACCATCAGCAGCACATTTTATGAAGGAGGTAATATTGTCGGGAGCATTGGGGCAAGGTTTAAGTTTGGATAGAAGTCTTTTTATAAAGTTAGTAGAGACAGGTTTGAGCTCAAACATAAGGGGAAAGTTATTAGGGGACTTAGATGGAGAAGAATGAGGGACAGGTGGATTATTGTTGGGAAATGTCTTGGTCAGGTCAGAAATAGTTTCTATGAAAAATTAGTTAAATTTGGAGCCTAATTCGAGATCAGATTTACTCGGGTCCGGACAGGGGTTATTCTTAGAGCCTGGATTGAGAAGTGAGTTTATGGGTTTCCAGAATTGCTTGGGGTTTTTATTATTATTGGACTGGAGCTTAATATAGTGGAATTTTTTGTCCTTGGTGATTAGCTGATTTGCAAGGTTACAGAGTTGTTTGTATTGGAGCAGGGTATTGGGCAGTTTATTGTTTTGGTAAAGCTTCCATAATTTGTCCCTTTGATGCATAATTTGTTTTGTGTCTTTGCATAGCCAAGGGGGTAGTAGTGGTTTTTATTCTTTTGTTTCTTAGTGGGGCTAGGGAGTTTAGAGTGTCTAGGAAGACAGAGTTGAAATAGTCTATAGTTTTGTCAAGAGGAAGGGTATTTGGAATTTGCCAGCTAATTTGTTTGAGAATATTTGAGAAAATTGTGTGGTTGAAGCTGCTGAGGTTGCGATTGAAAAAGTATTGGTGCTGGTGTGGGGTAGAGCTAGTTGAACGATGAATGAAAACTGGGATGTGGTGGCTAATGGTGTCGGAAGTGGTGCCGGAGTTGGTTATTTTATTTGGATGGGTGACTAGGATCCAATCAATAGTGGATCATGGGGGATTTGTTTGCTTGGGTCAGGTGATGGAGGGGATTACTTGAGTAAAATTATAGAGGTTAATGGATGGGGAGGGAGAGAGACTGTTGATTTTATTCCAGTCAATGTTTACATCCCCTAGAATGTAAGTTTCATAGTTAATTTCAGTTGAGGCCCATAGGAGAATATCTTCGAGAGTAGAGATGTTACCAGGTGAGATATATAGGGCAGTCATGCAGATATTCTTGTGTTTGTTCATTTTTAGTAGACCAGCTGTTAGTTCAGTGTTGTTGAATTGAGGAATTGGAATTTGAAGGGGAATTAAGGTAAGAAGATTGGAGTAGACTAGTGCAGTGCCGCTGCCTTTTTTATTTAATCTGTCATTTCTGAGAATACGAATCCTGTGGGAAGGATTTCAGAGTCAGAGATGTGGGGTTTATGCCAGGTTTCGGAGATGGCTATGATGCCGGGTTGGTTATGGCTTAGCTATGCTTGAAATTGGTGTATTTTATTGTTTAGACTCTGGGTGTTGATAGTAAAGAATTTGAGTGTTGGGGGAGGAAGGAGATGAGGGGTAGATGTTAGTAAAGGGACTTAGGACCAGGGTTCGGATGGATGTCTCCAGCTAAGACTAGGTTATTAAAGGAAATAACCTTTAGCCGTTTAGGTTTGCAATGTAAGAGTTTAGGTAGATCTAACATTAGTTTAGGTGTCAGTATCTTAGCTGTGGTGGTGAAGATTTTAGGGTAGAGTAGGTGCAGAGGGTTAGGCTGAATAAGGGAAGAAGAGATGGAATGGAAATGAGAGTAAGACTGATTGTGAGTTTGTGTGGTAGTTATTGTTGAAAGTAATATTGGTGGGGTATTGGAGGAGTATGAGCTGGCGTAGCATAGGGGAATTAGGAATACAAGGAGGAAGCAGGGGGCCTGGAGGGTGCAGTGAATTAAGGGGAGCATATCTAGACAAAGGTAGCATAATAGGTATAGATTTGGAGAAGAGAAATGGCTATGACATAAGAGGGGGTTGAGAAAGAGATGAAGGTTTTCTTAGTATAATAAGAAAAGAGGAGGGGACTTGAATTGGTAAGGAGTTAGAGAGAGTGATGTGTTTAAGTGGGATGGGGTGAAAGTAGGTGGGGTAATGAGGCAAGAGCTACTATTAGGTAATTGGGCTGACTGGGTGGAGAAAGGGTAGAATAAAGGTAGGCGTGCTGTGGGCGGGAGGGAATTGGGGGCAGAGTAGGGCAGCGGAGTGAGCCTGCAGGGTGAACGGAGCGGGAAAAACCACAGATGCCTTTCTGGCTGGAAACAATCCGTCAGAGTCAGGTTGGTGACTTACAGGTCTGACTGTTTGAATAGTAAGGCTCAGTCTAAGAGGTTTAGCTGCTTAGCGTGTCTGTCAGGTCCTAAACTGGAAATGCTGAACAGGATAGCAGTAGTTTCCAGTTAAAGTTGTACAAGGGTGAGAGTTGTAAAGGCTAGAAGAGCAGTTGGTAAGCTGAAAGTAGGGGTTATATTAGTGACCCATAGGATGTGCAAGTATCCGTAAAGCAGGAGGTAGGATGAAAATATATAAATGAGTTACTAAACATACATTGGTTGTAAGAAGTCCTGGTATACAGGGTTCAGGTTCCTTGCTTGGGAAGTACACTCAGGGTGATGGCCAGTTACTGTGGGTCTTCAGCTGTTGTTCCTTTACCAGGGCTTTCTAACCTCTGCAAAACAAAGTAGGTAAAAATGAGGGTATGGGTCAGAGATAAGAGAACACAGATAAGCAATGTGGGAGAGGATGGTTATGGCAGCGTACAAGTTAATAGAAAGGAATTGGAGGACTTGTGGTAAAATAGGGTAGGAAAAATGTACTAAATTAGCAAGAACTGGGAGATATAGATGAGGGAGCGTGGGTGAGAGAGTGCAGTGGGGACTGATGTTCTTCATGTTTCACTGTTGCAGTCATCACATTTGAGTTATCTGCTTGCAGTAGCCCTCAGTCGGCCTGATTAACAAAGTCTTTGGTCCTGCGTCGGTTGCTGTCTCTTCTTCCATGACGTCAAGTAGTCAGGAGTATAAAACATGCAGCCGACGCCATTACATTAGTCTTTCTTGTTGTGCGGTGCCCGAAGCAGAAGCAGTTCGCAAGTGCCGGTCGGCCGACTCCTGAAATTTTTGTTTTCGAGTTTCAAAACCGAAGTTTTCAACTAAATCTAAGTACCCCACTGGGGAGACTTTTTCTTGCTCTAAACTGATGTCAGTAAAAGTAAATCATTTTATTTCTTGTGGAAAGCAAATATGTCGTAAAGATTTCCATTCGTTCTGTATTCCTTGCCTAGGCCCTGACCATGACATACCTCGCTGTCAGTTTTATGCCTTATTTAAACAACGAACTATCCGTCGTCTGTATATTTTTGCTTCTAAATATTTTGGTGCTCAGTTCAGTTATCCAGATATGTCTTCGGTAAGGCATCCAACTACCGACATTCCAAAAAAAATGCAAAGATAAAGACAGCCACAGGCCACCTAGGTCCAAAGCTGCTGACGACACTTCTCCTAAGCCAGTCGCCAGTTCGCTGGTACTCAGGCACTTTCGCAGCCCCTGATACCCGCTACTTCAGATTCGCAGGCCTCTACTGAGACCCATTCGGAGTCTGGTATGCCGCGAGATGCTTCAACTGTGGAATCTGTGGATGTCTCTACCTTGGATGGGTCCGGAGCCATTGTGCAGGCACCGGCTTCTGAGGGTGTATTCAGGCCTACTGACTTCCATATCAAACCGATGACATCTTCTTCTTCAAGGCCTAAAACTCGAACCATGCCTAGAAAACCAATGCCCAGACCGCATGGTCAGGCCTCTATGCCTAAAAAACAAATAAGAATGGCTGAAGACCTTATTACTTTAATCAGGGGAAGCCAACCCTCCCCCTCTAAGAGACCTAGGACTGATTTTGCTTATTATACTTCTGACCAGGATTCTGAAATTTCTGTTTCCCTGATGACCAGGATTTACCCTTATCTACCTATGAGGATTCTGATGTTGAGGACTCTATTCCCTCTGCTTCCCCCCCCAGAGGATTTCTCTTTTGGTGACACCTTGCATACTCTTAGAGAGCATTTTCGTTGGGAAAGTCAGGATTACTCTGATTCTAAGAAGAGGCTTAGGGATTTCTTACTCCTGCCCCAGCACAGGCCTGTAGCTATCCCCCCTGTACTAGACATGTTGATGATGCCTTTTCGGAATCTAGCTTAGCCCCTGATTCTTTACCTCCTGCTCTTAGAAAACGTGATGTTATTGGATTGCTTAAACAGAAAATGATGTTGATTCCTGATTGTGCTGGAAATAAGGATTTGCAGGATTTATTGCATTCTGCTGAACAGGTTGAAAACATACTTTGCAATGTGGTTTTGATTCACTAGAGGCATCTTGCATGGCTGCTGTCACTGGGTCTGTAGTTAGAAGGCATGCTTGGCTTAAGGAGCAGTCCTTGCCAGATCATGTTAAAGTTACATTACTGGATGCTCACTTAACTCAGGACTACCTGTTTGGCAACAAGGCAGAAGTTGTTCTTAAACACAATGGAGGAAAAAGCTAAATCTATGCAAACAGTTAAAGATTTCTTACAAGTACAACCTTCAAGATTTAGTAGGCATTGGCCCTCTAAGAATTGGTAATTTCCTGCCTCTTCCAGGCCTTCTCAGTCTAAACCCAGATCCAGCAGAACATCCAAGCTTCAGTCCCAGGATACGCAAAGGACTAAGCAGTGGAGGGCTCCCACTTCCAAATCTGGGAGTAGTAAAACTCCTCCCTATGGTAAACTGTCTAAATGACTTAACTTTACAACTTCTCAACTGACTGCCCCTTTGGGGGTAAAGATTGTTCTGCACACAAAAAACTGGGAACTCATTACCCAGGACAAATGGGTTTTAAATATAGTTTCCCAAGGATACAGATTTCACTTCCACACGTTACCAACCCCAAACGGTTGGCCAGATCTTACCCCCAAATCAGTGGGTAGAGGCTCAAAAGCAAGTACTCTCTCTCTCAAGCATAAAGGCTATTCAAATTGTACCAGTAGAGGAAAAGGGACAAGGTTTCTTCTCAAGACTTTTCCTGGTACCCAGAAAAGACAACTCATGGTGTCCTATCCTGGACCTGTCTACCTTAAACACTTTTTTGGTGATTCCAAAATTCAAGATGCTAACTCTTCACCAGTTGCTTCCTATGCTAGGCAAAGATGCTTCGTTGGCAACACTCGATTTACAGGAAGCATACCTGCACATCCCAATCGGGGAATCTTGCATAAGATACCTATGCTTCAAAGCAGGCTACATGCACTATCAGATGTTCTTCGTGTTTCACTGTTGCAGTCATTACATTTGGGTAATCTGCTGGCAGGTTGCCCTCAGCCAGCCTGAATTCCAAAGTCTTGGGTCCTGCGTCGGTTGCTGTCTTTTCTTCTATAACGTCAGGTCATCAGGGGTATAAAACATGCAGCCAACACCATTTTCTTCAGTCTTTCTTGCAGCGCAGTGCCTGAAGCAGAAGCATTTCGCAAGTGCCGGTCGGCAAACTACTGAAATATTTGAGTTTGAGTTTCAGAACCAAAGTCTTCACTAAAGCTAAGTACCCTGTTGGGGAAACTTTTTTCTTGCTTTTTACCAATGTCAGAAAAAGTTAGTAATTGTATTACTTGTGGGAAGCAAATACCTCATAAGGATTTCTATTTATTCTGTATTCCTTGCCTAGGCCCTGATCACAACGTGCCTGGCTGTCAGCAATCCGACTACCGGTGTACATAAAAAATGCAAAAAAAAAGGACAGAGAAAGGCAGGCGAGATCCAAAACCAACAAAACTTCTAAGCCAGTAGCCCCTGATACCCGCTACCTTCGAGTCGCAGGCCTCTACCGACATCCATGTGGAGTCAGGCATGCCGCAAGATACTCAAGGTATTGGACCGACGGATGTATCTCCCTCAGATGGGTCCGGAGCCGTTGAGCCTGCACCGGCTTCTGAGGGTGTATTTAGACCTCAACATTTGTATATCAAATCGACGACAGCTGCAAAACTAAAGACAAAAGCAACTTCTAAAACTAAAAAACCGACGCATGAGCCACGTGCACAGGCCACTATGCCTAAAAAACAGATGATCAAAATGGCTAAAGACCTTAGTACCTTGATCAGGGGTACCCATCCCCCTCCAGATAAGAGGCCTAGGCAAGAACACTGATTATGAATCTTCAGATCAGGTTTCTATTTCTTCTGATCAGGAATTATCTGTACCTCCCTATGAGGATTCTGATGCTGAGTAGTCTATTCCATCTGCATCTCCTCCTGAGGATTATTCTTTTGGAGAAACCTTGCATACTTTGAGGGAGCATTTTCACTGGGAGAGTTAAAACATCTCAGAATCAAAAAAGAGGCTCAGGGATTTCCTCCTTCTCCCTTAGCACAAGCCTTTAGCCATTCCCCCTGTTTTAGACATTGTGGATGATGTGTTTTCGGAGTCGAGCTTGACCCCTGACTCCTTACCGCCGGCTGCCAGTAAGCCTGACCGATATTACTGGGTCCCTGACTCACATAAATTTTTATTTAGAATCCTTGCTGCTGACCCTGAAACTATTTCACAGGGCCAAAAGGGAGTTAAGGCGTCAACAGCAAAAAATCCTATCCCCTCTGACAGAGATTCAACTGCACTAGACAGATGGGGAAAAAAGGTTTATACATCTGCAACCTTAGCAATCAGGACCTTAAACTGTCAATTTCATATGCTTAAATACCAACATGTTATGGGATTGCTGAAACAGAAAATGACGTTGATTTCAGAATGTGCAGAAAATAGAGTTGCAGGAATTATTGCATGCAGCTGAACAAGTTGGAAAGCATACTTTGCAATGTGGTTTTGATTCCTTAGAGGCCTCCTGCAGGGCTGCAGTTACTGGATCTGTGATTAGGAGGCATGCCTGGTTAAAGGAACAAAATTTGCCTGATCATGTTAAAGCTAAATTGCTAGATGCATCTTTACAGCATGATTCTCTGTTTGGTATTAAGGCAGAAGAGGTTTTAAAGAAAATGGAAGACAAAGCCAAGTCTATGCAAACTATTAGACTTCTTACGAGTGCAGCCACCAAGATTCAGTAGACACTGGCCTACAAAAAAATGTCCTTTCCTGTGTCAGACAGAGTTCAAAGGGGCAAATCCAGACGCCCTAAGGGTTCCAGATACCAGGCGCAAGATTCATACAGGTCAAAGCAATGAGGCGCTTCCACCTCCAAATCTGGAGGAGATAAAGCGCAAACCTACAGAAAGCAATCCCAATGAGTTCCCTCTGCCTACACCAAACACTCATCTTTTGGCAGCACCCATAGGGGGAAAATTAGCACTTTTTGCTCAAAATTGGCAGTTAACCCTGGACAAGTGGGTACAAAACATCGTATCACAGGTATACAGATTCCATTTCCATACTCTGCCAATGGCAAATGGTTGGCCAGATCTGCCAAAAAATCAGTGGGCAGAGCACAGAAACAGGTTACGTCCCTCATGGATATGGGGGCCATTCAGACAGTACCAGAACAGGAGAAAGGACAAGGTTCTTACTCAAGACTGTTCTTGGTACCCAGAAAGGAGAAGGCCTGGTGGCCAATACTGGATTTATCGATTTTGAACACATACCTGGACATTCTAAAATTCGAAATGCTGACTTTGCAGCAGCTTCTGCCCATGCTGGGCAAGAATGCTTGGCTGGTGACTTTAGACCTAAAAGAGGCATTCATGCATGTCCCAATAAGACAATCGCAGAAGATACCTCAAATTCAAGGCTGGCTTAATGCATTACCAATTCTCTGCACTGCCCTTTGGCTTACTGCCCTTTGGCTTATCTACTGCGCCCAGGGTCTTTACAAAGTGTCTGGCACCAGTAATTGCATTTTGCAGACAAAGAAGTATACAAACATATCCTTACTTGGACGACTGTCTCATTCAAGCAGAGAAGAAGGACACTCTTCTTCGACACCTGGCATTTGTGAAAAGGCTTCTAACATGCCCAGGGTGCACAATAAACGAAAATAAATCACAACTGGTACCCTCTCAAAAGATAACATTCCTGGGTGCAAGCTTGGATACAACTGTCCAGATGGCTTGACTCTCACCAGACAAGCAAAGGCAACTGACTGCTTACTTCAAACTGATGGCAACAAAAACCCAGTCTTCTGCAAGGCAAATTCTGCAGGCTCTGGGCTTCATGGCATCCTGCATCCTACTAATTCCATATGCAAGACTGCATATGAGGAAACTCCAATGGCACCTAAAAAGTTTATGGAGTCAACATTCATATACAGTCTGGAAACAATGATTTCTCTCATTCCCTGCCTGCAACAGGAGTTTCTATGGTGGGCAAAGGCATGTCACCAAAACATGGGACTGCCCTTCACTGTACCCCCTGCCAGCCAAACCTTAACAACAGACGCATCAGATTATGCCTGGGGGGGGGACATGGCAGGAAGATACATTCAGGGCTTATGGGCACCAAAACAAATGCATCTTCATATCAACCAGAAAGAGATGCTAGCTGTTCAAAATGCCCTAACAGCATTCAAGGACTTACTTCATCCAGGACAACTACTGATAAAGATGGACAACACCACAGTCATGTGGTATATAAACAAGCAAGGGGGCACACTCATACCCCCTTTGCAGATTTGCCATGGCACTATGGGACACAGCTTTGACCTACCAAATACATCTTCAAGCTCAATTCCTGCCAGGAAAACAACACACTCTGGCAGACGATTTAAGCAGAAACCTTATGGATCCTCACGAGTGGAAACTAAATCCACAAGTCTTCAGCATAACAGAGAAATGGGGGAGCCCAGACATAGATCTATTTGCCTCTCCTCAAAATTATCAGTTGAAAAGATTCTGCACTAGGACTTATCACAGACAAGCATGGAAAGTGGACACCCTTTCCTTCTGTTGGAAAAACCTATCAGTTTACGCCTTTCCTCCTCTGCCTCTTCTACCCAAGGTCCTCCTAAAAGTCAGACAATAGAAGCCAAAGATGATATTAATTGCCCCGGACTGGCCCTGCCAATACTGGTACCCAATCCTAAGGAACTTGTCTCAATACCCAGCTTGGATCTTGCCTCAAAGACCACAACTACTGTCCTAGCAAAACAATCAGATCCTGTACAATCAACTACAGACTCTGAACCTGGCAGCATGGCTAATCATGTAGTCATACAAACAACACCTCTCAGTAAAGCTGTGATGGATGTCATTTTGGAAGCCAGAAGGCGTAATACTAGAACATCTTATGCTGACAAATGGAAGAAATTCTGTGCTTGGAATCAAGCACAAGGAACTGATACAGCAGAACCAAATATTCCTCAGTTATTACAATACTTAATTGAGATGCTTGACAAAGGCCTATCTTTCTCATCTATCAAAATCCATGCCTCTGCCATTTCGGTTCATTACAATACAGAGCCACCAATCTTTTCTCATCCTTTACTAAAGCAGTATCTTAGAGGAGCCAAAAATTTAAGGCCTCCTAGAAGATCACCATTACTTGCATGGGACCTCAATTATTTGTTGGAAAAGCTCACCCTGCCTCCATTTGAACCAGCTGCTACTGTTGATCTAAGGTTCTTATCGTGGAAAACAGCTCTGCTGCTAACAATTACTTCAGCAAGAAGAGTTTCAGAGCTACAGGCCCTCATGGCTCTAGAGCCTTTTATCATATTTTATCCAGACAGGGTGTCTCTGAGGACAAATCCTACTTTTATGCCTAAGGTGGTTTCCAGTGTGACAATTAATCTGCCAACTTTTTGTCCAAATCCGCAGAACAAGGGGGCGAGAATTCTGCATTCCTTGGACGTACACAGACAGCTAAGATTCGAGCAGGACAAAAGCTCTAAGAAAAACTGAGCAATTACTAGTGTCATATGCTGCAGGATCAGAAGGAAAGGCTATTTCAAAGCAGACAATTTCAAAGTGGATAAGCCACTGCATCCGTTTGTGCTACTTACACCATGTTAAACCTGTGCCCAAGGTCTCATTCCACCAGAGCTGCAGCTACTTCAGCAGCCTTTCTCAGAGGAGTACCAACCAAAGACATTCTAGAGGCTGCTACTTGGAGTTCTGTTCACACCTTTACAAAGCATTACCATTTGCCTTTCTACTAAGTCCAGGGCAGGCTTTGCCACTGCAGTGCTGCAGGGCCTTATAGCCGCACCTAATGCTGTTTAGCCCCAGCCTCCCAACCATAGCTTTGGGATTCTACCCAAATGTAATGACTGCAACAGTGAAACATGAAGAACATAGTGCAGATGTCCTTCAAGAATGCAACTGCAGTCATAACATATGGGTTGTCCTGCCTCAGGCAGCCCTCGGTCGGCCGGATTCCAAAGTCTGGGTCTGACGTCGGCTGATGTCGCATTTCTCTCCGACGTCAGAGCTGGAGTACATAAGCATCAGCGGCGCCATTTTCTTCAGTCTTTCTTGTCGCGGTGCCCGAAGCAGAAGCAGTTCGCAAGTGCGGTCGGTCAGCTCCTGTATTCTTGATTCGAAGTCATCAAAAAGCTAAGTACCCGTTGGGGACCTTTTTCGCCTCAGCCGATGTCAGAAATTACTGAAAAAGTTAACAATTGTCTTTCTTGTGGTAAACAAATACCTCATAAGGATTTCCACTCTTACTGTCTTCCTTGCCTTGGCCCAGACCACGACGTCTCGGCCTGTGTAGCCTGTGCTCGCTTCAACAAGCGCACTCTCAGGCGCAGGGCGGAGTTAAGCTGAAGATTTTTCGAAAAATTTGCTTACACAATGCCGTGGAACTTCCGACATCGCAAACTCCCAAGAAACGTAAAGACCGGGACCGACATCCTCGGCCCGCGTCTACCACAGGGTCCACGCCAAAACCTACCGCGAGTGCTCCGGTTCCCTCTGAGACGGTCTCTCCACCGCTCTGAACCAAAGACACCGCATTACCGACGACTCCGATTCCAGATATCACTCCGATGCCAGTTATTGATTTTCCTCCGGATACCGAAACCGAGGAAATGCCCAAGACCATTGCTGTAGACAAGGTCACTCCTGCACGTGGAGCTGCCAGGCCTCCTATGGCCATGTCTATTAAGGCCTACACTAGGGCTAAGGCAGCCAGCAAAACTAAGCATCTTACTACTAAAACCTTACCTCAGCCTACCCCAGAGACACAAATTATGTCTATGGCTGCTGACTTAATTTCTATGATTAGAGGTTCTCAGGCCCATCCTGAGAGAGGATCCCAGCCTCCTCCTGATAAAAGGCCCTGGGTTGAACCCTCTGACCCTATTCCGTCAGATGAAGATTCTGAGGGCTCTGTCCACTCTGATGGCCAGGAAGAGCTCTTCCAGACCTATGAGGACTCGGATGCAGAGGATTCCATCCCCTCGGCCTCCCCTCCTGAGGATATTTCTTTTGGGGAAGTTCTGCATACCATGAGGGAACATTTCAAGTGGCAAGGCCAGGAATATTCTGATTCCAGAAAATGCCTTCGGACTTTCCTTAAGAAGCCCCAGCACAGGCCCTTAGCTATTCCCCCTGTACTTGATGTTTTGGATGATTTATATTCTGACTCTAGTGTTACCCCTGAATCTCTTCCTCCTGCTCCAGCCAAGCCAGACAGGTATTACAGGGTCCCAGAAACACATTCCCATTTATTCAGGGCCCATACTGCTGATTTGGAAACTATTTCACAGGGGCCTAAAGGAGTTTCAGCTTCCACCTCTAAAAATCCATTGCCCTCCAACAGGGAAGCTAGGTCATTAGAGAGATGGGGCAAAAAGGTTTACACATCCACTACCTTATCTATGAGAGCTTTGAATTGCCTTTTTCATATGTTACAATATCAGGATTTCCTGTTAGAAGATTTACAAAAAACATTGGCCACTCCTGACCCTTTAGACAGGAAGGCTTTGCAGGAAGCTGTACATAACACTCAGCAAGTAAGCAATCACTTCCTGCAGTGTGGATATGATGCACTGGAAGCTTCATGTAGGGCAGCTATGACAGGGGCAGTCATTCGTAGACATGCACGGCTAAAAGATCAACCTCTACCAGATCATGTAAAGGCAAAACTTCTGGATGCACCTTTGGAAAAGAACAAGCTTTTTGGTGCTAATGCTAAGGATGTGTTAAAGACCATCGAGGAAAAAGCAAAATCAGTTCAGACGGTGAAAGATTTCCTCAAGGTTCAACCCCCCAGATTCAGTAGGAATTGGCCTTCAAAAAACTGGTCCTTTCCTAATCCAGAAAAGTTTCAAAGGGGTAAAAACAGACGTGGCGAGGAAGAGGACAATACAGAGGTCCTTACAGGGGCGACAATGGCAGCCAGGAAACCAAAGAAGTGACAGGGGTTTCACCTGCCCCACAGCCACAATCTCAATGACTTTCCTCTACTTCCGCCTACCAGGGAACAAATAGAAGCTCCCTTGGGCGGAAAATTATCTCTGTTTGCAGAAAATTGGCACAGACTGACAAAGGACAAATGGATTTTGGACATTATAGACCGAGGCTACAGGTTTCATTTTCATACCTTGCCAAGAAAACAAGGCATGCCAAACCTACCACAAAACCAGAGGGCAGAGGCTATCAAGCAAATCTCTCTGCTGACTCGGATGAAAGCAATAGAAAGTGTTCCACAACAAGAACAAGGCCAGGGGTTTTACTCAAGACTGTTCCTTGTTCCAAGAAAAGAATCTCAATGGAGACCAATATTGGATTTGTCCGCATTAAACACCTTTCTCATAGTACCAAAGTTCAAAATGCTGACTCTACAGCAACTCCTTCCCATGCTGGGCAAGGGGTCTTGGCTGATTACTCTGGACCTCAAGGAGGCATACCTGCATGTCCCTATCAGACACAGCTGCAGAAGATACCTCAGATTTCTTGCAGGGCCAGAGCATTATCAATTCTCAGCATTGCCATTTGGCTTATCTACTGCGCCCAGAGTATTCACAAAATGCCTGGCTTCAGTAATTGCTTATTGCAGGCTCCAGGGGATACAAATTTATCTGTACCTGGACGACTGCCTCATACAAGCGGACGACAAAATGATGTTGACAAAAAACTTGGACTATGTCATACGATTACTTCAAGCTCTGGGATACACAGTCAACTTAGACACAGCCTCTCAAATGGCTTACCTGACAGAAGACAAGCAAGAGAAGTTAACTCATTACTTCAAAGGTTTAGCAAAACTTACCCAGATGACTGCAAGGAGATTCCTACAGGCCCTGGGTTACATGGCTTCCTGCATTCTCCTGGTTCCATTAGCAAGACTACACATGAGAAAGCTTCAATGGTACCTAAAAAGCATTTGGTCTCAGCACAGCAACAACTTGGAGACAACCATACCGCTCATTCCATGCCTACAAAAGGAATTCCTATGGTGGGCCTCGGTGAGCCAGGCAAACACAGGTATGTCATTCAAAAAACCACAGATAACACAGACCATGACCACAGATGCCTCAGACCTTGGATGGGGGGCGCACATGGAAGGCAGGTGTATACAAAGACAATGGTCTCCAAAGGAAACACATCTGCATATAAACCAAAAGGAAATGCTGGCAATAATGCATGCCATCGAGGCCTTTCAACACCAACTTCAGCAAGGCCATTACTGATACGGACAGACAACACCACTGTGATGTGGTATATAAACAAGCAAGGGGGCACCCACTCTTACCCCCTTTGCAGACTGACAATGCATCTTTGGGAAAAATCACTGAGCCTAAACATCCAGTTACAATCCCAGTTTGTTCCAGGCAAAGACAATGTGTTGGCGGACAGCCTAAGCAGGAATTTCACAGATCCACACGAGTGGAGGTTACATCCGAAGATCTTCACACAACTCACTTCGATATGGGGCAGGCCAGAAGTAGACCTATTTGCCTCTCACCTCAACCATCATCTACAAAAATTCTGCACAAGGACATACCATCCAAAAGCTTGGAAAATAGATGCTCTCTCATTCAACTGGAACTTCCTAACAATCTATGCATTCCCACCTCTGCCACTGATAACCTCAGTATTACTAAAGATCAAAGCAGAGAGACCAAAGGGAATCATAATAGCTCCGGACTGGCCAAGACAACACTGGTACCCACTACTACGGAGCATATGTCACACCAGGAAGTGGGCCCTTCCCCAATGGCCTCTACTTTTGACTCAACACAATTTCAAAACAGTGCATCCAAACCTTCAGACACTGTAGCTAACAGCCTGGGAGATCCCATAAATAACCTCAGCCTATCTCTCTCCAAGGAAGTTCAGTGGATACTAACAGAGGAAAGAAAGAAACCAAGAGGTAACTGCAGCTCCAAGAGATCAGGTAACACAAACAAATACACTGTAAAAAGCAGAAACCTGATCTCACCACGATGTAGTTGGAGAGACACTGAGCTCCTCATGAGGAGCTCAGTGTCTCTCAACATCGCAGGAGATCAGGTTTCTGCTTTTACCCTACAGAGGCTCGAAGACCATCCACCAGAAAGGTTTACTTAACAAAATGGAAGAGCTTCAGCATTTGGAATACCAGCAAGGGACATGATGCATCATTGTTGAACATCCCACTCATCTTGGAATATTTGGCAGATATGCTAAAGAACGGCCTCATATTCTTCCGTGAAAGATACATGCATCAGCTATTTCAGCTAGATATAACACTGATCCTCCTGTCTTTTCACACCCTTTGCTAAGGCAATTCCTCAGGGGAATCAGGAACATTAAGCCACCAAGAAAGGCCCCAGTGCCAGCCTGGGACCTCAATTTTGTCCTAGAAAAACTGACTCTACCTCCATTTGAGCCAGCAGCTTCAGTTGACTTGCAATTTCTCTCATGGAAGACAGCTTTCCTGTTGGCAATTACCTCAGCAAGAAGGGTTTTGAACTACAGGCCTAATGGCAATACCACCGTTCATAATTTTTCACAGAGACAGGGTTTCATTAGGACCAACCCTACTTTTTATGCCAAAGGTGGTATCTAGGGTTTCTTTAAATCAAGCTATTCATGCCTGCTTTCTTCCCAATCCTGAGAATAAGAGGGAAAGACAGTTACATACCTTGGACATTCTGAACAACTTGATACTACCTGGACAGAACCAAGGCCAGTAGGAAGTCTGAACAACTT